>NC_092859.1:78352138-78381742 GCF_032062135.1 Pyxicephalus adspersus | reverse complement strand
CCCCTTTGCGGGACAGTTAGTGACATGACTATGGACTTAGTAAAGGGCTGCGTAATATGTCCGCATTAGATAAATACAAGATGATGGTGATAATAATATTAAATACTTGCATCGATGTATAACTGCACAGTGTTAGTTTGTGACGCTTCAGCAAGTATAAACAAATCTGTTAAATCCCCTGTTACATTTTCATTTTCGATGGATGTCTTGAAACTGATTGAAAGCTCCCACCTTTGTCATATGCGCTCTTTTATGTGTTGTGTTTAAGTAGATGGATATGCTATTCCTTTAGATTCATGTGCATGCATTGGTATGATGGAAACTCAAGATCATTTTGGGATGGAAACTCATTTTATTTTTCTGTTGATCATTATGTGGCAGTGATTATCCACCGATGGAATGTGTGGAGCATAAATTAGAGCTAGCTTTCTGTTACCATGCAAAGGCAGCCTGTATGCAGCTCTCTGAATCCCAAGTAGTTACCATGGCAACTTTGTGAGACCTCACAAGTCCCAACATTAAAAACGGGTAACGAGGAACATTGAGGTTTATTAAAATACAAAATTTATTTTAATGTGTTTTTACACCCCTCAGAAAAAATCCAGGCAAAGATCACAAATTGATGACATTTATTATAAAATCAGTTATTATTTTACCTAATATTCAAGGGACCAGTAAGCTGTAAAACAGTAACTGTTTTAGCATTTCAATATGAGAGAATATACACCATGCAGTTTGAGTAAATAGTTGTTCAGTTTCCATAACTGCTTACTACCACCTTGGTATAAATGTTGCAAAATTTAGTATCCATATTCACACATTAACACTCAGCCAAGTGACATGTTTGCAGGTTTTTTTTGTTATGGGAAGGGACGTGTGCTACAAATGGGTATGCAGAACATTTGGTGCCAGTTCTAGCTCTATAGGCCAGTCTAGAGCCCATTGATGACTCGTAAAGTTGTCTGTTCTTGTCTTTCCATGGCAACACAGCTCTTAGGATGTGCTGCCTGAACATGCCAGTCCCTGCCTATTAAATCAGAAGTAATGATCATTTTTCATTTTCAATGATTATTTAAAAATTTACATTGTTGGCTAAGTGCCACAGGTCTATAATTTGTAATACAAGCAATAACGTGCGGGACAATCACCTCCATTGCCAACAGGAGGGCACCTTTATTTCATAGATTGTTGGTGAGTCAGAGAATATTCCTCACCAATACATTGAGGTTACTTTCTGCATTTTCTACATAAAGGTTTATCCACCACATGACCATTCTTTTTCCTCCATCCTCCAGAGTGGACACTATACATTCTTATCCACTCCAATCATACATTCCTTAATTCTCATCTCCCTTTGAGGTTCTCATTTCTTTCAAGGTACTGCAAGAAGCTAATAAAAACTAACTGGTTTGTCCCTCTCACTTTTTATTGATCTATAATTCCTTAGTGACTGGTGGTGTATTCCCCCTGTACTCTATTCAGGCTTATATGTCCATGATCCCGAAGGATGGCGAGGATTCTTCAGTGTGTTCCAATTTTAAACTAATCTAATCTAAACTAATTAAATTAATGAACACGCTGTCATTGCTAAATTTTTATTGAACCAGGACTTAAAATTGTATACAAGAATGTTGGTATCCCACCTTTTGTTTGTTCTACAGAAACTTGTACATTATGGTTGGGTTATGCCATCTAGGGAGGCTAGCAATAACAGTACCAGGGTTATCAATTGGATTAATTTAGCTTGTTTAGTCCGTATATGTTATTGTCTACTAACGCTGAGAAGGACTTTAGGCCAAGTGGCCTGGAAACAGACCTTGGAAATGGTGGGGTTGGAAGAAAGCATGATGTTACAGGATCAAGTCCATTTATTCCCAGTATTTTTTTCTTATATCCAATGGTACTTGTCAATGCTGCCCTTTTTTTCCCTATTAACTTTAATCTCACACTGGAGGCTTTATGTTTCATTTAAGCTGATCCAGATATTACAAGTCCCTAAATTGGTGGTGGTGTTTGCCAGTAGGTTGCTCTTCTCAAATATTAACCCAATTACCTTCTTGCCAGTATTCAGTAAGAATTTACCTTGTATTGGGTAGCTTTTATTTGCTTTCTGTATTGCAATTGCATTGCAATTGCAAGTTGTGTGCATTCTGTGTGTTCATGATATAATCAGATTATCTTTATTGCATAGATGTGTCTAAATGGATATGGGGGGTATGGCACTTTTTTTTCTTTTCTGGAACACTTTTCCCTATTTGCCAACATGTTGTTGTTAATGTATTTTTTTTTAATTAAGAATGTTTAAAAAAAATTACATACAAAATCTGAATATTAAGTTGAAAAAAATCTGAATAAATTGAATAAGTGCCATGCAATTCTTATGCCAATGTTCTATTTCTAATGCCAACATTTAAACGTTTGTTTATTTTAGGTTAGATTCTGAAGGAATTGAATTATTAACACGGTTTCTTCAGGTAAGAACATTTGTTCAATGTTTTGTTTTGTTTTATTTGTTATATGTGCGGTAACACTTAACAATGACTTCTTACAAGCATCCCACTTGAATTTAAATATTAAACGTAATTTTATCATATAAAGTGAGGTATGAGGTACCTTACATTCCTTAAAGTAGAATTTACAGTTTCTCTGTGTTCTTAAAGTAGAGCTTTAGTTGTAGTGAAAAGACCACTGTCCAGTTATGTAAGACTTTGAATATTTGGAGCTCCTGTCTTAAGCCACAGATACTGTGATCCATGCAGAATTATACCAGTGGCCAATGTACATGACTGGTACTGTCATGGCTGTCTGACTTCTACCAAGAATTTAAAGATTATTCATTACTGTTGGATTTCATACTGTGCCCTGCATTGAGGTTTATATTGTTACGGTGACTAGCTTTAATTTATATTGTGTAATTTTGTTGGGCATCCCTTGGTCTTCTATATGTATTCGCACCCTAAGCATACAGGTGTTGCTTTGATTTTTTGTCTTATAGCAACAGATTTTACCTTCAATATTTACAGTGTTTCATAATTAGTTTATTTTATGTTTTACAGTATGAATCTAAAAAGCGAATTTCAGCAGAAGATGCCATGAAGCATGCTTACTTCAGAAGTCTTGGAACAAAAATAAATAGCTTGCCAGAAAGTAAGATCGCTAAATTAATTCTTGATAGTACCTCTGGTGAGAAAAAAATTAATCCATTGTTTCAGGTTGGGGAATGCTGTAAGTATTCTCTGTAGACCTATTACAGGAGAAATCCAACATTGGCCAACAAGGGGAAAGGAAGGGGTCCTTGTTTTGTTGTATGGAGTGGACCTATTGCATAGAAAAATCAAATTATTGCTAGTCATCATACGTCCTTAATTTTCTAAATAGTTACAAATGTTCTGAATTACCTTTCTGTTACCTTTGTGAAAATAGAATATTCATGAATAGTTTTTCTATACTTTTTTATGAGACCATTATGTCAAGCGTGATTGGCTACCAAGAGATACCTTTAAGCCTGGTGTCAAGTTTCTGCCTCTGGTTGATCTACATAAAATATTTCTGCCACCTTTTCAGTACCTTGTTGAGAAGTTTCCAAACATACGCACTGCAAAAATGAAGGAAGGGATATTTATTGGGCCACAGATCATCTGTTTTGCAGGATGATGTTTTCAAACAATCTCAGAAGCTGAGCTAGAAGCTTAGGATACATTTAAGTGGATGTGTGAACATTTCCATAAGTCTCCTGCATACAAGGAAGGAGTTCAGTATCTGCTTGATTCATACCAGACACTGGGTTGTCGCATGTCATTAAAAATACATTTCTTTCACTCACATCTAGAATTCTTCCCGGAAAATCTTGGTATGGTGAGTGACGAACAAGAAGAAATGTTTTCACCAGGACATTCAGTTAATGGAGCACTGCTACCAAGGTTTCTGGAATGAAAGTATGATGGCTGACTACTGCTGGATGCTGTACCGCGACAGTACAGACAAAGAGTACCCAAGAAAATCATACTCTAAGCATTTCTGAAGAAACAATGATACCTGACTGACACTGTTCAGTAGATATATAACACAGTGTGCCTTACTTTACTTCACACTGAAGATGTATTAACATTCACTTCAATGGTGCTTACGTTTTAGTACAAAATACATGCACTGACAATGTGAAGTATAATAATACTCATAACTCCAGAACTGTACATGTTAGGGAAAAACTGATCTGAAACAGGTCTGAAATCTGCTCGAAAAACTGATTTAGAAAAGTTTGTTGTGATTTATGATGATTATCAAAACTCATTTTTTGTTGACCTGTGTTATTATATTTGGTCATGTATTTATTGTTAAAAAATGATCCAATAGTATATCTGCATGTGGCAAAGAATGTTTTTTAGGACATTTTCATGAAAAAAAATTGATAAAGGGTTCACAAATTTTTGTGCATCACTGTATTAATTTATTTAATAATTTAGTCGGAACAGATGAACATTTTTGAATCACCTAATACTTTTGATTATTCTAACATCGTCCATCTTGTTTTCTTTTGTCTCTTGTAGGGCACTGCAAGAACAGACGACAGAGCATGCTCTTTTAAGATGTTTTTCCTATCACAGTTTCATATGTACATTGGAAGCTTCTATGGCAACTTTTACTTCTAATGGACTAAGGACTGTTTGTTGACACTGACCTGACAAAAGTGGGGTCGTTTTATTTCAGGCCTGCAGATTTCTATATATATTTTTTTTTATTGCTGAGAGTTCGTATGGCTGTACATTGTTATAATCTCCTTCAAGTTGGCCATGCATATTATAGCCTCTTTTAAAGTTACCAACCAGATTGTAGTATGAGAGCCTACCTAAATAGTTGTCTTGTTTAGAGTCATGTTTTGATCATTTATAGGAGGTTGTAAATTTAGATTGGAAGACATGTGGCCATTTTTATATTTTCAAACATCTAATTCAAATATCAAGTAATTCAGGCAGACTCTTCTCTGCATATTTGGTGGTAAATCTAAAAGAGACTGTACAATCTGAGTTCAAGGTGTACAGCTGTCATTAAAGGGGTTTTGTTACCAGATGGTAAATCCATTGCAAATAATAAAAACAAGTGCAAGTACAAAACTTTATCCACCCAAATGTTGAGCTGGATTTTTGTTCACAGGTATAGTAGACTGTCTTATTGCAATCTAAGTAACCAGTAATGACCAGCATAGTAAATATTAAAATATATATATTTATTTATGGAGTACCAGATTCTGTTGAGATCCATTTGCAAGTTTATTTAAACAATTTTAATGGTGAAACATCTAATAAAAAACCTCCAATAATGAAGAAAGTATTGTGCAATGTTATGAAAGAGGGGCAACTGGTTAATAGTATAAAGGTATGTACATGGTCATCTACCTGCATTTTCTCTCCTACATGGTTGGATAACAATCATTTTAGCATTAATAGAAATTGTGGATTTCCCTTAATTCATTTATAGCTGTCTGCTTAAGTAATGGTTTTTGGGTAGTAGACAAAAAGTGAATGAGTGCACATACCTTCCCAGGGTATTTTTAAAATTGGTCCATTTCTAGTCACAAATAGATAAATTAGAATGCAAAAGTTGAGTCTCTGGTACAGTATTAAAATAGAGTACCAGTGACATTTTTTTTGTAAAATCCTTTAAACCGTTTGAAAGGCAAGTCCGTTAAAAATGTCTATTTCATTATAAATAGATAACACTCCTACTGCATTTTGTGTAATGTGCAGTAATACAAGAACAAAATGACCCTGCTGGTGTTCTTAAGATATCAAACCCACCAACATCCACTGTCCATTGTTAAATCCTGTTTTGGGAGGATTGATTTTATCAGTAGAACAGCCTCGATTAAAGAATCTTGGTAAATACATCCTGTTTTCAAGGAATTCACCAGACGTGTTTACTTTCAGATGAAGGTTTTATTTGGTATAATATAACAATGTTATTGGGCCTAAGATGTTATTGGGCCTGGCTCATCTCATGAGAAATAGCAGTGGAGTTCCTTGTAGGTGAATGTGCCCAGGCGCTCTTATATCTACATTCTTACAGCTGTATATTTGTAGTGTGAGATCTAAGGTACCGCTGTCCTAGACTGTTAGTTTCAGGGCATTTGAAGTGGGATTTGGTGTTGTCACCATTGTGCTATGGTTGTTGCTGGAGGCTGTGACATATGAATACAAAGCCCTGCCTCTACCAAGATGTACATCACCTCTGAGAGATTGTGCACGGCATGGCAAGTCAGCAATGGGCAAAGATCTGAAGATAAGAGACCAAGCAATCCATGTGACCTTCACCTTCTTCCTACTTTTTAGGCACAGCTTTCAGAGTTTAGTCTCTCTCTACAGGTGCATGGGTCACAAAGTGTACATGTGGAAGACATATTTCAGGCTTTTAAAATTCTGTTTTCATTGTTTAGTTATTTTATTTACAAAATCTTGCAAAACTGTTTGAGCTGGTGTTGGTATTTAAGGGGGTATGTATACCTGATGGCAGCAGCATCTGATGTATTGTGCTTACCTATACAACACTGTACACCCCCTCCCTTCCCCAAAACATGTGGTCATGTGATCTCCGCCTGGTTTATCCTGGATGATTTGATTGCTTTTGTTTAATGCACCCACGTTCAGGGTCTTACCACTTCTGTTCCGATGAAAAACTTGTAGTTTATTTAACAGTATTACGTGACCTTTATTTTTATTTTTTTTATTTGTGAATAGTGATTGTGGAACACGTGGGTTTGTTTCATTTATATAACCAGTATATTAAACATGAATTTTCTTTACTTTGATTTTGTTAGACAAAGACAAGCTCATGTTAAACTAGCAGTAAATATTGGACCACTACTACTTTTTTAGAAATTGTAAATCGTTTTAAATTAAGAACGGGAAGAGACTTCTGTAGCGCTAACTGCTGTTTATTTAAAACTGACAAGCCTGTATTAATATTGTACTTTCTGAAGTATAAATATTCTGTGAAATACATTAGTCTTGTTTTGAAACTCATGGAGAAAATTATTTCTTTGTTGTAAGGCACTTTCCATAAGAACTTCTTGTACAATCGAGAAACTTGTGAACTTTTTTTTTTGTTTTTTATTTTTTACCCTTTTTCTGTTTTTATCCTCCTCACCCCGTGGTGCTGATTTCTACGGTGTTTTTTAAAATTGTCCAGGTTAAAAAAATAAACTGGTTCTTAAAAATATTAAAATGTATTGTGAACTATTGAGTTCTGTATGAACATAAAGCTGAACATGAACTCCCAGCAAACATACATAGGAAGCACAACATTGAAATGCAATAGGTGAAAACATAATTCATGTTTTGTGATCCGGGGACCCCTGTCATATAGCACAGGTTTGCAGTTTGTATCTATAAGGATCTATCTCCCAGCCTTCTAACTGAACCTGTGTGATTCCGCAAACCTGGAATGGATTTTCTAAAAGTAATTTGTTAATAAAAATATTAGAAAATCTTTTCAGTCCTGGACCAGATCCATTCTAGGTTTGCTGGATCACTCAGCTTCACTGGTGAAAGTGTATCTTCTCCAGTCTGGGAGAGCTTTAATAAATCAGGGCCACTGTGTCTACTTGGCAAGGTCTGGGTGTCATTGACTAAATGTATACCTTCAAAAAATATGTGGTATTTGTAAATGATATAAAAAGACTCGTTGATTAAACATTTATTCATTTATTCCCTACAAAAGGAAAACCTTGTATAAGACAAATTCAATACACTTAAAAAGCACTAAATATAAACAAAGCTAGAGTACATACTGTATTAGGAAATGGCCATAGAAATTCTAACAGAGGTATATCTTCCTAAAGTTTTCCCATAATGCAAAAATATATAAAACATTTACAAAATCTTATGCAAAGAAAAAAAAAGGCACAGCCGGTTATACTTTACAAAAGCTCAAGTGCATAACATAGATTTTTGGGGAGGAGCTGAGCCTTACATCGTTCATTTACAAAATGATTGACCTGGAAAGATGTCTGGACAATGCATAACACTTTGGGAATAATAAAAGATTCATAGAACCTGCCAAATACTTCATATATCAAAAAAAATGTAGTCCTACGTGGTTTTTGTTTATTTCATTTCATATTGGGGTTATACAACAGGAACACTACTGTGTAGTGAGTAGTAACACCTACAACGTCAAGCTGGATGGTCTGAAACTTTGACATGAAGATCTAACATTACTCTAGTCCCCAAGAATAATCTGAAACAGTGCTGTAAAACTCCATTAAAGTCAATGGTGGAATTGGAAATGTAAAAAAAAAAACTGAGCAGATCGCCCTTCATTTTCTGTTTAACACTCACATGTGAAAATTTTGTGTACACTGTGGCTTTCATTGTTTTCTTGGTAAAACTATAATGATTAGCGTTATTTAACTATGATCATGTAGCTCAGTGCCACTTACTACAGAGTTTGGTTATGGTTCTACCCTGTGCTGCTGATTTCTGGAAGTGATTTAGATGACTTTACTTGCTACATGTAGATGAAAGTGCCACCATTGCCATGTGTTCCATGCTTGTCTATCCCTCCCAGGTGTTTGTAATGTCAGTGGTACATCAGCATTAACCATGTCTAGGTGCAGAGCTAGAAAACCTTCTGCTGAAGACAATCATGCTTGTGCTTGGCCTACTGCTAGAGTGCATGGGTTACCTCTGAGAAGTAGTTTCACCTTTACTGTGCTATAACATAGTGGGCTTGTCTGCTGCCTTTTGCTGGAAAAAAAGTGAAGAAAAAAATTAAAAGCTGCCCGCATTTTGTGGTACACGTGTATGGAAACAATGATTGCATAACATATTCAGTATTCCCCATACATGCCAGGATGACCGCAATAAATCTACGGCCATGGTTTGTGGTTAACTCTAATTTTAGGAAAAGCCTTGGGACAGTTTTGGGTATCTTTTTCAGTTTTTGCTGTTTCACAGGCACAAGCAATTTTTAGGCTTGACATATTTGGTATTTGTTTGCTGAACACTGATTTTCCAAATTTAGCACACAAATTCTGCACTACAATAAAACTGTTTTGTTACTAAAATAGTATGTAAATATTGTATACTTTTAAATGCATTCACCACTATTTTATTATACAGGGCTTTTGCCTTATAAGATATTATATGATATTTTGGGGGTTTTGGTGCAATTTCATATGTGAGCACTAAAGAAAATTGCTCTGTCAGTGAAGGGGTTTCTGTTTTTTTTACCCCCCCCCAATAAACAATGACCCAGACCAGAGTATTATTGGCACCAGAAGGGGGGAATGTAAAACCTTTTATTCAACTGATTTTTTTTTTTTTTTTACCTCCGGTGCTAAAGTGTAGAGCCAGCTACTGCTTTTCAAGAGATATTTAGATCGGAGGTTTTTTAACATCCCATATTCCACACACAACATTTAAACAAGTTATGATTACATTGGCACAAGATGTTTGTCTGTATTAGCCATGCAGAAGGCCAAGGAACAGAACAGCAGATGTAACACTATATACGTACATATGCCACATATTGCACAATGTACATTTACCGACCCTGGGCAAACCGAATGACAAATCACACAAACACATCCAGAACACTCTTGGACATTAAATGTCCCTCTACCTTAACAGCCAATATTTGATTAGCAATATGATCTTCCTTTTTCCCGACCTTATTAGGAGAGTTTCTCTTCAATAACCATATTCTAAACATGCTTTATACTAACTACACATAGTAGCACAGAAATATCCCAGTGACAAAGAATTTGAGAATTTGTACTACCAAAACCAGACAACGGTGTCTGCCAGTGGGTGCTTCAGTGTGGATTCTTCTGTGTAGTGTTCAGTCTCTTGGTAAACTCCAGGCCAAGTTATGTTTATTTACTACATCATTTGACCAGTCTATAGGGCACTTAGGCTTTATCAGGACTTTTGTGAGTTTGATGATAGCAGCACTGGTGATGATGCTCTGTCCAACCCTGGTAGCTGCATTGGCAGATGATTGTTCAGCAGGTTCGGAAACTTGAATGAAAGAAATTTAAAAAGTTAGTTTTATATTGCCTTGTATGTTATAACACCCTCTATGTTTTGATTGTTGGCTTAGGGTTATATTTGCATTACAGTTTCTGAAGTTACAGCAGTTTTTGTGAATTTAAGCAGGTTAAGTATTCAGTGATTCAAGTCAAGCACAAACCGATCATTGAATAAATGCAGTTTAAGTAAATTTTGTCATTCTAAGCTTTGGCAATCACACAGTGGCTCTGCTACAAATTTATAATGTGCAGCAAATTCTCCATTGTAAGCAAACACCTCCGAGCAGTGCTCAGCCCAGAATTTTTTTTATGCAGGGTGGGAAGAAATTTTAGGTGGATGGCAGCCCCTGTATTGTGACCCAACTGTTCAGTAATCACCCAAAAACAGCTGGGTGGTTACTGAAATGTGCCGGGTGGTGCACCCGGTTAAAAGAGGCTGGGGAGAACACTGCCTCCGAGACCTTGACATTTTGTGTCCTAACACCTCTCAGGGACAGGAAAGGCTCAGAACTGGCATTTGTGCCACATAACCCATATGGTTATCTTTATAACCTGAATGTTTGACCTCTTACTCTCCCCAAAATACCACTTGATTTGTTTTTATGATGCAATCTATCTCAAAGCTAATAAAAAATCCATCTGCCTAATATTGTGTTAGGTTCCTTTTAGGGCCATCTCAACATCTGTAAACTGTTCAGGCATGAACACCATAAGACTTCAGAAGTGTTGTATAAGTCGACCTGCTAAACTTTACACTGGGTATCAGAGTGAGAAAAAAAGGGATTTAGATGACATTAGCAAACAATCCTCATTGTATTAACTTTTCAGGCTGGTGATGGTGTGGAGGATATTCTCTTGCCACACTTTCAGCCCCTATGTGTCATGTCAAAAAGCTCCAATCATCTCAGGCTGGTTACTTGAACATGACAATAAGTTCACTGTACTCAAATGGCCCTCACAGTCCTCAGATTTCAGTGCAATAGATCACCTTTTGGATGTGTTGGTGGATTGTTTCCAGCACCACGGTGCCACCAAGAATTACAGCAGTTTTGAAGACAGTAGGGGGTAAACCCAGTACTAGTAATGTATATCTAAAGTTAGTGTATATGGCTAGTTTTATAGGACTAAAACCAAATAAAATGCTCTATTTGAGTAGAATAAATTTGACATAGATTTTATCCAAGCATTTATTATCTCAGATTCCTTTCATGCAAATAAAACTTAGGAGGATCACAACAGAATCTCGAACCAATAACTACAATTTTCCCTATCAACAAAAATACAATACATTCAAAACATTTGTAGGAGTTTTTGAAAGTTGCAGGGTTAAATTTAACAGGACTGAAAACATTTAGGAAACTGTTGCATAGTAATTGCATATTAACAATTTGTCATTTTATTTGCAGCCAATGGGTCTCTTAATCCTTGGTGAAGGGAGTCTGCTGTAAAACTGTACACTTACAAGAAGCTCTTGTTCACTTTGTGTGTGATACACTGTGGGTCTGATTTATTAAAGCTCTCCAAGGCTGGAGAAAATGCACTTTCAGCAATAAAGCTGGGTGATCCAGCAAACCCGGAATGGATCTGGTCCAGGATTCAAAACATTTTCTAGCAAATGACTTTAAATAAATGAATTGCAGGTTTGCTGGATAACCCAGCTTTACTGATGAAAATGTATCCTCTCCAGCCTTGGAGAGGTTTAAAATAAATCAGGCCCTGTCTCTCAGCTTCTGAAACGTGGCATCCCACTAAATGTGCTGAAGTGTGTTACTATAATGCACTGCTTTATGTATATCTGTCTGTTTCTGTGCATATGGCTGTGCGTTGTGTACAACACACAGCAACCATGCACATTATATAGTGTAAGTGGCCTAAATAAATTGGAGCAGTGATCTCTGTTTATTCATCAATTGAGTCATCCCAATTTTCAATCAGGGACAATGTTTCAGTAATTTTAAACTTAGTTTCAAACATTTCAGATATTTACCTGGAACAATGTGTTAGGTCCTTGCATCCTGGCAGGACTTAATGGAGCTACAGGACTAAGACTGCTCCAGAAGTGAATGCTGGATAATAGAGGACTCGGCGTTAGCAGTAACCCATTGGGAGTCTGCAAACAAAAAAAAAAAAAGCTTTTATCATACAAATAGGATTCATATTTGTAATATTCAGGTTAATCAACATAAGAGGTTGAATGTAAAATTAAAGCCAGCTGGAATAACGGATTTATGTAGCCTCCCCCAAAAGTATTAAAGATTGTCCATTTGGTTTTTCAACAAAAAAAATTATTTAAAAAAAATATAATTATTTGTGTATATATATATATATATTTGATTTGGGTTTTGCATTGGAACCTTGTAAAGCCAAGGGGAGAATATAATATACAATGATTGTGGTGCTACAAAAAGTGGGTAAGCAAGCTGTAGGAATGAAGTCTGGGGACATATATTAAGAGCCATAGACAGAAATCGCATTACATGAGACTGTTATTACAGCCATTTTTCCAATCAATGCTTCCACATTTTGATTGGATTTCCATAAAAGAGGATAAGAGGGAAAAGATAATAAAGTTAAACATAAAGTTGCATCAAAAGTAAGATAGTTTTAACTAATAGAATCCAGTATAAAAAACCTGTCGTCCTATTTCATACCAAAACATTAAATGGTGTCCACGGGGATTATACTGGCTGCAAAATAAGTGCCAAAGGGCCATATGCATCCTCTGAGACTGCTGGTTTGGGCACCAGGGGTCTATACCATGGTCTGTGCAGTGACTTTTGAAAGAAAAAAAAATCTGTAATCCCTAGGTAAGTGACTATATATTTGTTGTAATTGGTGAAATTGGTCACTTTAACTTTAGTTCACTGGCTTTGGACAATGTTAAAAATGTGTTTTATAGATTTATAAAATGTGTTTTTTTCCCATGACCCCTTCTTTTTAAGTTCCTGTCCATAATGGCTTTTGGCCATGTTCAGGGAAAGTTTGCAATAGATGTGACACTTGTGTCACTGCACTTATATGTTTTAAGAACATTATATCTTGCACTTTGCATTAGCATGAAGGCCCTGTAAAACAATTTCTATTTCTCCTCCAACAATTTTAATATGTTTACACTGATGAGCTTCAAGAAAGAAGAATGATTTCTTTATCATCAGAACAATCATGACCTGTTTAGGGCAGTCATGAACTGGTAGACCGTATAGATAGAATTCAGATATCTGGCCTTGTGTAACATTTCAGAGAGTGCTTTGGGGAGCCTATTTTTTTTTTTTTTACTAGATACATATTTGTATGTTGTCCCTGAACATTTACAGTCACCTGTTTTTTTTTTAAGGTATTTTTTCCACTTCTACTGATTATATTATATCCAATGCTGCTGTATTATTTCTCTTGACTAACCCTTTTTTTTTTACCTGAGCAGTGAAGAAAGCTGGTGTTAGAGATCCTGAGGGAAGGGCTGGGCTGTTCAGTGCGATGGAGCCAATATCACTACTGGAGAGTAGAAGAGGTGGAGAGCAGATTTCTAATCCTTTCGGTTTCTTGGCTTTGGGTGGGTGATAGGACAGCTTTGTTTTTGATCCTGCTGACAGATTTAATGGTTCGTTTGTGTCAGGATAATCTAGGAATACGCTCCTTTGCTCGTTGGGGAAGGATATATTGGGGGACAAGGATGGAGATCGTGAGGATCGTGGAGAAGAAGAAACACTAGTTGTATTGGATGATATATGGGAAGATCCTTTAGCAGACAAAGATGATGCTAAGTAAGCAGATGCAGCTGCCGATTCTGATGTAGATGGCAGAGAGATGACGGGTCGGATGGTTTCTTTGTCCGTTTTGTTTGTAACAAATCTTATAACAGTCCTGACCTCCTCTACTGGGATCTTAACTTCAGCCTCTTCCTCCTCCTCATCTTGTTCATCTTCCTGAGGCTCATCTTCATCTTGTATGCTTTCAGTTTTGATAACTTTGTATTCTGTCTGATGTTGCAGTGAGTTTATAGTGAAGGAGGAATATAGGCCTGAATGGATGTACTCGTTGCGACTAGCACTCTTCAGTGCGGACAAGGTGTGCTTGTGTCTCTCGTGGAGATCACTTTGGATCTTGCAATCGCTGTCCTGCAGCAATAGGCTCTCCCTGCTCATCTCCGCAGCATGCGTCTCCATTTTTAGGATTTCTGGAAAGGACACAAACTTGTAGACAAACTTCTGTCCAATAACCTTTTTAATAATGTTCTGTAATAAAAAAACAGATAATTAAATGGGTTAAGAGATTTCAGGGCAATTTATAAGGCTTTCTGTTGTAACTGAAGTGATCATTAGCCTTATTTTTTCCAAACACAATGAAATACAAACATTTAAAGGTCTGATTTGTTTCTGTGAAAGACCCTTACATTTCTGGCCCTTATGGTCCATTTATATTGGCTGCAAGCCTTAAAACATCTGGACATTTATTCTAAGTCATAGTTGTGCAAAAAGCTCATGGCACATTTACGTGGATGCTTTTGTATTTAAAATTAACTGTTAGGCAGACAGAGGGTTTTTTGGCAGTGTTGTATTTCTTATTCTTGATGAGCAATACAAGAGTAAAAAAAAAAATATCACAAGTCATAGTTTGAGGTAGTTGACAAAATTATGGCCATCTATCTGGCACTAGACAATTCGCAACTAACCAGTGTGCAAAGGTAAATGGCCAATGGTTTGCCCTATAAGTCCAGCATCAGTAGTTTGTATACTTGACAGGTATAACTGACTCGTTTCACCCAATGTAGGCTTCCTCAGGGGTAATCGCACGCTTACGGAATTGTAGCGATAAGTGCGAGAAGAATAGTGTGAGAGAATAACAACACAAGAACTCTCAAAAACCCAGTGCTCAAAAGTCAGAGCTTGATTTCAGGGGCCCAAGTGTCTTCACTGTATGCAGGTAACAAGCTGAGATTAGGAGCACCCTCTGTAAAGGAGTGCTCCTAAACCAAGCTGGTTACAGTACCTGTATAAAAGACACCTGTCCACAAAAGCAATCAATCAGATTCCAAACCAGCTCTATGGCAAAGACCAAAGAGCTGTCTAAGGATGTCAGGGACAAGATTGTAGACCTACACAAGGCTGGACTGGGCTACAAGACTATCACCAAGCAGCTTGGTGAGAAGGTGACAACAGTTGGCGTGATAATTCGCAAATGGAAGAAACACAAAAAAACTGTCAATCTCCCTCGGTCTGGGGCTCCATGCAGGATCTCCCCTCGTGGAGTTGCAATGATCATGAGAACGGTGACGAAGCAGTCCAGAACTACACGGGGGGAACTTGTCAATGATCTCAGGGCAGCTGGGACCATAGTCGCCAAGAAAACAATTGGTAACACACCCTGCGCCGTGTAGGCCTGAAATCTTGCACAGCCCGCAAGGTCCCCCTGCTCAAAACAGCACATGTACAGGCCCGTCTGCAGTTTGCCATTGAATATCTGAATGATCCAGAGGACAACTGGGTGAAAGTGTTGTGGTCAGATGAGAACAAAATTGAGCTCTTTGGCATCAACTCAACTCGCCGTGTTTGGAGGTGGAGGAATGCTGCCTATGACCCCAAGAACACCATCCCCACCCTCAAACATGGAGGTGGACACATTATGCTTTGGGGGTGTTTATCTGCTAAGGGGACAGGACACCTTCACTGCATCTCAAAGGGACAATGGATAGGGCCATGTACCGTCAAATCTTGGGTGAGCACTTCCTTCCCTCAGCTATGGCATTGAAAATGGGTCATGGATAGGTATTCCAGCATGGCAATGACCCAAAACACACGGCCAAGGCAACAAAGGAGTGGCTCAAGAAGCACATGAAGGTCCTGGAGTGGCCTAGCCAGTCTCCAGATCTTAATACCATAGAAAATCTGTGGAAGGAGCTGAAAGTTCGAGTTGCCAAACATCAGCCTCAAAACCTTACTGACTTGGAGGGGATCTGCCAAGAGGAGTGGGACTAAATCCCTCCTGAGATGTGCACAAACCTGGTGGCCAACAACAAGAATCGTCTGACCTCTGTGATTGCCAACAAGGGGTTTGCCACCAATTACTAAGTCATCTTTTGCGAAGGGATCAAATACTTATTTCACTCATTAATGCACATCATTTGAGGGTTCTTTTGTTGTTAATTTGCCTTTCACACCTACAATAAACCTACCTTTACAATTATAGACTGGTCATTTCTTTGTTAGAGGGCAAACGTACAAAATCAGCAGGGGATCAAATACTTCTTTCCCTCTTTGTGTGTGTGTATATGAATATGTGTATATATATATATGTGTGTGTGTGTGTGTATATATATATATATATATATATATATATATATATATATATATATATATATATATATATAAATATCTAGGAAAGTTTTTTTTTTTTTTTTTTTTTTTTTTTTTTTTTTTTGTTTATTATACATAGTTAAGAACCTATTTTCTTACCATATATTGAATTGTGTTAATTATGATCGGTACAACCTATCAATTTGCACTGTCATTAATTGCATTATTTTAATTTTCATATTGATTTCAGCACTTAAAACCATTCCGCAAGCGTGTGATTAACCCTAAGAGTACAAATATGCTGATGCTGCCCATTTATCTTTGCACACTGGTTAGTTGCGAATTGTCTAGTGTCAGCAAGATGGCCATAATTTTGTCAACTACCTCAAACTATTTGTGGAATTTTTTTTTACTCTTGTGTTGTTCATCAAGAATTGATAAGAAATAAAATATAAGTTTGCCAAAAACCCTCTGTCTGCCTAACTGTTAATCTAAAATATAAATGGGGTTGGCAAACTCTATAAACTTAATTCATAAATATTTGTTGTATTATGAACACCATTTGCTATATCTTCTACTTAGGTGGATGATTTGTATTTCACTTTATAGTGTGAAGCATGTTGGTACACTCAAGAAAGTTTACACCAAATTCTGTTTAGATCTAAAACTCAATATTGCTGACACATTGAAACCTCAGCTGAACATCACACAAATAAGACCTTTTACTGAAGCTCAAATCATTTATTCTTCTGAGAGCAACTCAGTGTTCTGACTTTAAGCTGAAAACAGAATTGCTACATATCTCATCAACAACATCAAATTTATGCTTTGTAGTGTTTAACTAAATAAGCTATTGTGTTTTGGGAACAGTGAAAGATAATTCACGCATTCAAAGATTTTTGGTGAGCATACACTGGTAACCATATCAAGTTGCATATGTTTCTAGTATCTGTCAGGTCAACCCAGAACTGGTTGATCATTTCATAACACAACAATGTTGTTATATTCCGATGACCATCACTGTGCAGCATTTGATGAAAAGAGGTTACTGCACCCTTAGTATATCCGCTCATTTGCAGTTTTCAAAAGGACCTATACCTGGGGTTCACTAAATCCTATGGAAGAAAGGTCTTTAGGGCTTGTCTTACTGCTCTGTAGTCCTCAACATTCAGTTGCAAGCTGACTTGTACATAAAAAGCAACGCTTTAAACCGGTGAAAAATATTTGCTCAAAAAGTCCTATTTAGTTTGGGCTTGCTCTGTTATGTTTAAAACCTACAAAGAAATGCTGACCTATGTATAGCGGAAGATTGCTCAACACATTGCAGTGAGGGTGATGGAGCAAAGGCTGAGAAGAACACATTTTATGTTCTCTGACGAGTGATCTGTTGATGTATTAGGTTTAACAGCATTCCTGTGAAAAATTTTGAAAATGAAGAAGCCAAATAAATGAACTGTGCATAATACTGAACTAATCTATTTTAAGATTTGGTTTTACTTTATTTTTCAATATTATTTATCTATACTAACATGGTGTCCTTATTGTTAGTATTTTCTTGTTTGCCTTGTATGCCTAGCTTGCTGCTGACATCCACTTGCACAGCTTTATATATTTATTGCCATGCTTTGTCCCAGTGCATAGGATTATATGTGGAAACCATATGTTAGACAGATGTTCCAAAGAAAACTGCTCTTTTCTCTGGCCTAACCTGATGAACAATCACAGTCAAAAAAAGAACAATTTCAATGGCACAAAAGAAATACACACTAATGCTACTGGATCTAAACCAGAGCTAGGTATACATTAGAGGGGGAAAACCTAATTTACTTGTCCTGCTTTAATGAGAGAGACAAAGTAAATTTGTTTTCCTAATAAAAACCTTGTGTGAGTTAACAAAAAAAAAAGGAATAAGATTCAAATTCAGTTCTTTTCTGTATGGGTAACCAAGTAGAAGCAGAGTAAAAAAGTATGTTAACTGTCTTTTTTTAATATAAAATTATAGTATAACGTTGGCCTAAAGCTTGCAGAACATACACCTACCTTATCATAATAATATCGTAGGGCTCGACTCAACTTGTCATAGTTCATATTGGTTTTATTCTTCCGCAGTCCCCATAACTTGGCAACTTCCTCTGCCTTAAGCAGCTTGAATTCTCCATCATTGGATGTCCAGCAGATGAGATGCTCATGTTTCTGATCAAGAAGTAATTGTAATAGAAACTGCCACAGAGTAATTGCACTCTCCATACCTACAAAACAAAAATGCCACTATTACATACAGAGACTACACTGACATTCATATTGGCAATTTATTTTAATGTACAGAGAATACACTTATTCCTTCCCAGATCCCTAACTAAGAAGGGTCAATTACTGAAGTGTCAACTGAACCAATGACTATCCAATCATTAGAAAATCGAATCAGATGTTTGCAGTAAACATAAACTGCCATTATTTTAGGTCTTGGAAATATATGCTCTTATACTCGCCTGTATTAAGCTGGACTAGTAAAGTATAAATATGGGGGGATGTCATGGCAATGTATGACCCGGACATCACACATGCACTGATCAGCAATGACAACCATTTTTTGGATGAAATAAGGATGAATCTCTTCAGTAATGGCACAGATATGTAGAAAGTCTTTTTATTAAAATGCCACAAGGTGGCAGAAACATCCAGCCGCAGGCCATTATCTTCCCAAGTTCTCATTATATTGTTCTTCAACTGACTTCCAAGTTATTTCAAAATACAAAAACATGCAAAACTATGTCAGAAATAATAAATCTACAGGAACATTCTGTTAGGGACTAAGGCTTTTTGAAATTTCCTAAAATTCCAGCTTAGACCGTGGTGTTTGCATGGAATGTGGCAATATGTCTTTATGAGACTACACACCCAGAACCCATTTATTTTTATCACTGTGAGAATGAGAAGTTTTAAAACAGTATAAATGGCACATAGATCAGCATAACATATTGCTTCTGTCTTGATATAAAAATGTTTAATATGGTATAGTATATTTAACTATTTCAGGGTTGTTTTTCTTTCATTGACCAGACCAGTTTTTTTATATTATGTGCCTATTGATTTGGCAATAACTGGCACAGATTGAAACTTTTTTTGTGCTTAGTATAGCAGGGTTAACTTTTAAAATTTAAACCAAATGGTGGCTACAACAAACTGTTAAGCTGCGTACACACGTCCAATAATTATCGTTAGAAACGACCGACAAACAACCGATTGGCCAAAAATCATTCTAAAAAAAAGTGACCAACGACGCCAATGAACGAGGATTGTCGTTAGAAATGAACGACCGCCACAGCGGAACTGATTGGCCGACGATCGTTCACTATCTATCGTCTGTACAGTATCGGGTCGTTCAGTGATCGTGCATGTTTCTGCGGTACACTTTCTCCTTTACATGTCCCTCCCTGCATCGTTCAAACGATTGTATCTAGCGTGTGGACACTGTTGGTGGATTATATTTGAAGGATCGTATTGTTACAGCATGTACAGAATTGTGCACAATATACGATTGTTCAAGTATAAGTATTATAAGTATTCGTTCGTTTTCCAACAATAATTTTTGGAAGTGTGTACCTAGCTTTAGGCTTCATGCAAACGGCTATGCAATGCAAAGTCAAAAATGCTGAGCACTGGTGTGACTTGGATTAGTGCAGCACATAGCACACATGCTTCATTGTTTTTAAAGTGGGGTGCATGGCTGCGTATTGCTCTGTTGTGTTGGTAAGGTGCATTTGAGGTGCCATTAACAATTGCTGCCATTCCAGAGCACTAACATTTGTCCTGTGATCTGCCCATGTTTTGTTAAGAGAAGGAACTGTGTGTGTTGAAGCAACATAGTAGTTATCTTTCACACAGGGAGTAGTTTGTAATGCTCATCCTAATATTTGGTTAACCCTGATGTCCCTGTACTTACAAATGGAACAATGGCAATATGTGTGAATATGACCTTCCAAGTACTTTAGCTTGGGATGTCATATTAACATTCAGTTATTTGGATGACTGATGTGAACGGGCTGTGTGATTACAGGTTTATTTCACTTCCTGTACTTCTGCATGTTACAGGCAGGAAACCAGACAACAGACTACAGGAAATCGGTACATTTGCCCCAGTCTGAAATCACAGCTCTGCCCAGGCATTTATTTGACAGGCCATCAACATGGAGTGAGGAGCTGTAACCCATCATTTCATTATATACAGTGTATAAACTGCTTCATTGTACGCAAATGTTTAGATGTTTGATAAACAGGTCAAGTCAGGAGTGTGGTGGCTTGGACTTTAAGTCTCATCCACTTCTTATAATGTCATCTATATTTCTGCTATTTAGATTTGTAACTGTTTTTATTGTATCTAAATGTTTAAAAAGGTGGTAGAGTACAGTAAGTGTCTGCCTCAATAATATTATTTAGAAAAATAACATTATAAAATCTGATAAGTAATCATTTTTAAATGAGTCTGTTTCAGCAGCGCTTGAATATCTAAAGAACTTAGGGAATACACAATAATAACATAATGACGATGATCTTTCCATATCCAGTCATCTTAATGTTTCCGCCCAGAGCATCCTCCGAGTTGCTATTGTACCCGAGCTGTAAAAATGTTCTAATTCAGGACTTCCTCCTATTATGTTGCTGCGGAGTCTTGCTGGGAAAGCAAAACAAGGTAGGAATTCCTGCAGCACCACCCAGTGGAAAATATAAAGAAGACCAAATGTGCAGCCAAATATACTGCCATCTAATATGACAGAAGCAGTATTTAAATATGGACCAATAGAAGAGAGGATAATCTACTACAACATACTACAGGGGGCAAAAAAATAGGTTGTATTTATCAAAGTGTCAGGAAGGCACAGTACACATTGTATCGCTATCAACCCACAAATCTAAATGTTCATTCTCAAAGTGTTGTCTCCGGTTTAAGGACAATGCTTAAAGCCTAAACTCTAGGCTGCATTAAAAAATCTATTTTAATTCAAGATTGTATTAAAATATTGCTAGTATAAGTGCCTGAACTTTGTCTTTTTTCAGACAAGGATGGATCTATTTTGTTTCATAATACTACGAGTTACATGCTGTCTATATGCATATAGAAACAAAGAGAAAAGCAAATATTTCATTGGTATGTTGTAGATGTATTTATATATTTCCCAGGATTCTTTAAAATTACATTCTACATTGTTCAGTCAACTTTTCTGGATAAATAATTTTATAAAGGCAATACCTAAGTTGTGTTATAAATGAATAAACCTAGACCCACCCCTGCTGCTGATTTGTATTTGGCATTATACAATGCAAACACATACAGCGCCTCTTCCTATTTAGTCATTTATGTGATGATATGAATACCGGGCTCTGGGTGTCTGATGTCTAATAGGAATTTAGAAGCATAGTACGTCATTTCTATGAACTGTGATTTTAACATCCAGAAGTTTCAAAATATAGTTTACAAAGGGAAAGTAATATAATATGGAGATGGGAGTAGATAAAAATATTGACTAGCACACTAGTCACTGCACAGAATTCCACCATAGGTCATTCCTTTTCCGCTTGAAAAATGTGGCATCAAGCAGGTGGTTATTGCAGACGATGGGACAGATGATGTATCTTCTGTAATAAGTACTCTGACTTGCCTGATCACTGTCCAGCTGCGCTAGGTTGTTTCTTAAGGGTACCCATCAATCCTGGCTTCCCTTGCAGGTATCAGGACTGGATGAATGCAGAAGTTACATCATACTGGCCCAGCCGATCAAGATGACCGAAGATCGATTCAAATGAAAAAAAGGGTGAACATGGCAGCACCTGCTGAGGACAGAAGAGTATCCTCAGGATTTAGTTCCACAGATTCATAAAATATTTTGTTAGGAGTAAACTGTACAAAGTTTCACTAGAGATTTAAAAATGGTGTCATTTCTCCAGAACATATTCCCACTGAGATGATTGTGTCAGTGTTATTACTGGTTTTCTTACAATCCTATTGTATAGGTGTTAAAACTGAGCTAATCAAATCAAAATGACTAAATTAACCATTAAATTAAAGTATATGTAAAGGAAATTCCCACTAATGACATTCATGCCTGTTTGGATTCATATAGGGGAAGGGGTCTTTTGAAATTATTTTTTATTATTACATTTTAACCTAATATCATAGGAGGGCTGACAATTGGTAGCATTTTATTTTATTTTTTTTTGCCCATAATGTCTCCTCTGACCATTCAAGTTGACATAGTCGAAACTGTACTGTACCCAAATACTCAGGAACTGACCACTTCCAGGTTTGTGTATCACAGAAGAGATGAAGAAACATTCTCCTTTTTTCTAAGAAGTGGTGTTGGACCTGCCTGGTTGTCTTATATTGGCTCTAATTATCAGAAATGGAAACGAGAGGAAATCTTCTGACATTGGGAACAGACAACACAACAGAGGTTCTGTCTTGATTAAATCTAAAACGCAAATATAGGTCAGTGACACATTGGACTGTATGGCTATGGTGCCTGTACCCATTACAAGTGGGGAGTTAAGGATTCTAGATGTTGACATGATTATGTACAAGCTGAATTCCTGGCAAAAGGATAATTGTGCAATCAATGTACAGGAGCTGTTTAATCTGCCAAAAGATTTGAATTACTTTACACCCATTCCTTTGATTTACACAGCTCATTACATAGTATGTCACCTGCATACCCGATTGGTTCTCCAAGGAGATTTTTAATGATCACATAAAGGCAATATTTCTGAGCCACTAAAAAAAACTTCATCAGGCAAAATGATGATGATAACAGCCTTTAATTATAAGGGAGTTTCCATGGTGGATTTTCATGTGGTCATTGAAAAGGGGTTTGAGCAAGCAACTGAGTGTGCTAATGTGCTTGATACCCAAATTCTATATTGATGTTCGTATAAGAATTATTTTCCTGATACTGTAAGTAAGTACACCTGAAAAGTCTTCATTTTGTCCATTACATAACTCTGACAAATACCATAGCCCTGTTTGCTATACCAGGAGACACTGGAACACAATGGTTCCTTGTCCTGCTTCTTTCCTGAAGTCTGAGCTACAAGGACTGCAAGGGGCTAATGCCAGGTCAGTCTCTTGTACTCACACTGCTTGCATTTAGGGGCATACATTTAATGTTGTTTTAATGAATAGAGAGCTGCATGGATGGGCCTGATTTATTAAAGCTCCCCGAGGCTGGAGACGATACACTTTCATCAGTGAAGCTGTGTGATCCAGCAAACCTGGAAAAGATTTCCTTAAAAGAAATTTGCTATTTGTTAGCAAACGTGTTCAATCCTGGACAAGATCCATTCCAGATTTGCTAGATTACCCAGCTTTACTGATGAAAGTGTATCCTCTCCAGCCTTGGGGAGATTTAATAAATCATGCCCAATGTTTATCTGCCTGTAGTAAAGTTTTAAGTAAAGTAGTAGCTAAGAACCAGTAACATATCCCAAATATAAAAGGCACGCGTATAAAAGCAAGCATAAAATACAGAGTAAAAAGGGTGTATTTTTTAAAATTGTTTCAGATTCTCTCTATCATTTATTCAAATTATATATTTTTAGACCTCTGTAATTGGAGGGAGGGGAAGTCATATGAACTGCTGTCATTCTGTGAGCTCAGAATGCCCACAAATGGGTCTGTACACCTAGAACCTGTGATTAGAGAGAGACGGGCTATACCTGATTATGTGGTGAAATAAAACAATCATTGATGGCGTTTCTAATAAAGAATCTTGCTCTATTTTACTGCATGATAATTGAGATGTAAAGTTAAAAAATTCTAAATGGAAACATATTCCCACACCTGCAATACAGTGACCTCAGTATTTTGGAAAAACAACTTCATCAGATTTTATAGAGTGCTGGATTAAGTGGATTTCAGAAATGTATGGTGTAGATGTGTGCATACCTTCCTTAAGATACAAAAAAAGCCCATCAAATCATATGAAGTGTAATTTACAGAAAGCATCTGGCGTGCAGTGTGTACCAAAGGGAATATCTGTATACCCTCTAGTAAGGGTGCATATTTGCTATCATTTCGTATTTTAAGAGCCAAAAATTAGACTTCAATTGCTAGTTTGTTTTAATGTAGGTAAAAAAAAAACTTTTCTAAATGACCCACCTCCATAACCACTTGGTGATGCAAGGTCCACTGAAATATCTGCTGTTGCTACATTTCATTTACAAAAGTTCTTTTTATAAAAGGTTGAATAGGGAAAACTAGAAAAAACAATGCTGAAATTTCTTAGGGTAAGTTTATGCTAGAAATGAGTTTATTTACATCCTAGCACTATTTACACAGCTCTTCATACGGATGTCACTACACTCATATATATCCTTTTAGTCCTGCTGCCTAAAACTGTGAAATGTAAAAACAAATTGTGGCGGTAGAAAGAGATGGGGCTGATATTTGTAATGCAGTATACAGCACATTGCTTCAGGGCATTCAAGAGAATCTAAACTCAGAATGAAATAGCTGCATGCAATATGATACTACGACAGTCTATATAGTGTTTTCTATGATGCTCCCCTCTGATGTTTCTATCAGAGCACCTATTAAAGCATACAGGGTAGACAACCCTTTTAAGTAAAGTAAAAATTTTGTTTGCTTGTTTTTTTTTTAAGTGCAACACCCTTTTTTAAAAAAAGAGCCTAGGCGATCGAGAAAGAATGGGAGCGCAAAGCCTCCCCGGATACCTACGTCAAGCGTCCTACACGTCAGGATCTTGGGCGCTCCTTCTGCACATGCCCGAGCATCTCAGAAGGATGTACGTCACCCGATCATTTGCCTTGGTCAGGTGACGTAGGGTGAAAAATAGGAAGCAGTAGAGAAGATGGTGGCACCAAGAGCAAATGCCGGGGCGACGCGGGACCCGATGCAGGACAACCCCGAGGTCTCGGACTGCCCTGCAAGATTGAAGGTAAGTGTATTTTTTTTTTTTTTGCTTTTTTGTTTAGTTGCTCTTTAAATCTTTAGAAGTTGCTCCTTAATAGTTCTTCTGGCTAAATCACTGCTATCTTTTCAGGCTTCCTTCATTTAATTGATAATACTGGAATTTCTTCCTGTACCCAGCAATACTAACTAAAAATGATTCAGATAAGGGGCCACAGCCAACTCCCAAGGTATTTGTCCACATCCCGTTGAACTTTATGAACCCCATTCTTTGCAAAAAAGATTTAATTTTTTTTTTTCATTAAACTATGTTGGTTATATTATAATACTAGATTATAGTTAAATATTGTTTAGCAACATTTTCCTTTATAATAAGTAGCAAGTTCTAAAAAAACATCTGTATACCCAAACTGATGAGATGTGTAATAATGGCCAGAACAGTCATATAGTTTGAGGATTCAGAGTATGAGGGTTGGACATTTCCAGTAATGTACTGAGTGTACTTCCTTCCCCTCCCATCTATGACACAGCCTGGCTACTGCTAATGTTCGACAGACCTGCCCTCTGTATAACCCTGTGAAATCTGCTGCAAAGGAAAATGTAGGAACACACAAAGAACTCAGACAATTCTTATTTTTTTAGACTGTATAAGCTTATATCTTGGATAAGGCGAGAGTGTGAAAAGGGGAAAAGGCTACCATGGCTTTACTTTTACATGTACAGAATGTATTTTCATTTGTGTTCACCCTTCCTCCCAAAGACCCTATAATGTAATTTCCATTCCACAGACACACAGATACGGCACAGCTAATTTAGCCAGAAACACATTCATCCTATAAAATAAGGGAGTTTCCAGGCATATGTGGGGATCCTGTAGAACAATGGTTTTAATGAAAGGGGAGTTTCTGGAGAAACAACAACTTTCCTGACAATTTCATAAAACTAATGGTATCCCAAATTACCAGACTCAAGAAGAAGTCGACATTTTAACTTGCCCAATCAACATTTTGCTGCTCCCTTCATTAAAAATATATGTGCTGCAGTACTTATTTTTTGGCTACATCTGCACTTTGTTTTCTCACAATTCCAACTAATGGAGCTTCCTGTAAAGGTGTGACAACAATGCTCCCCTGCTACACAATTCAGAGCAGAGTTGTGATACCCATGTACACGATGCCTGCTTGCGCTATATTGTGATATATAATGTTGCAGGGGGCATTGATATCAGTATCAGTATCTTCCCTGCCAATTCACAAGCCTGGAACTTGTCAATCATCAACTGGCCACAGTCCTGCTCATGGCTGTTGAAACCTTCCTAACGGGTGAACATAGAGAGGTGCAAAGTGTCCGACTGCATAAAGGCCCTGGACCTTGGTCAGCCAACAGGGACATCCACAGGGGCCCCAAGTCAGTTCTACAAGGTGGTTATGTCCGCCACTGCCCTCCAGTGTGCTCCGCAGAAAATGTTAGATACAATAAGGGATAATTTGGTGAAGGAGGAGTTTTTGGTTTACTTCAAGAAGGCTTGTCCATCACATAGTAACTATATTTAGGACTTGCTCAGACTGTAATACAGGAGCTTTTAGTTGTTCTTTAGTTTAAATGACTTGACTAAAACTGTATTTGGAATCAGCTTTGACAACTTCTGTGCTGGTCACTTGATGAAGCAATATTACATATCAGTGCTTCAGAAGTATATCGGACAACATAGGGGAACATAAAGCACAATTCTGTTAAAAAAGAACCATAAAGAGAGCCTGACCAATTGTTATCAACTGCAGTGAGTTTCAGATGCCTAAAAAAACAGGTCTTTTCAAGCTCTTCACACATATGTGTAAAAAGCGTGCCTGAACCAATTGAGACTAGACCTAACAATAAACTTTACTCACTCTATAAAGTTTGCTTACTTTCCATCTGGTATGTATGCCATTGGAAGCATTTTATTTTTATTTGCAAAAAGTGCACACAAATACCTGCTGATCTTGCAGAGAGAGCTGGCATCAGTTGTTCCCTGATCTCTGTATAAGTCACTTTAGCACTGAATTACTTAATGTAATAAAAATACTTCTGTGATTGTCCTTCAGAGTTACAGTGAATATAATATGAATGTAAAATAACCCAGTACTATTTTTTTAAGCATGTCTAACCCAATGTACAGGTGCATCTCAGCAGACACATGCTGATCATTTTAGGGTAATTAATACAATACAATTTATTACAAAGCTCCATATTTCAGCAGGGAACAGAAAGTAAATGGAAATCTAAACATTAACAGTTCAATGCAACAGAAAAGAATTCTTCCAACTGACACACCTGTTCTGATTATGGCTGTCAAATGTAGATTTTCTCTTTAATGGTGGAGATTTCAGGTTTCTTTTGGAACTATTGCCAATGGAGACAACAAAGAGAACTGGAGGAGATTTACGGTAAACATTTTTTTTCTCAAGTCTAAATAGTTTTTTTTTTTTTGGTGGTAAAAATTACACTTTAGGAATTTTTACATTCAGTATTTTGGAGTACAAATAAAAAAAAAGATTTACAGGATCAATAAAACCAAAAAATAAGACAAATACCTATTTTGTATTGTGTGAACATTATTGTCCAGATTTGGGCAATAATCATGTCTGTAGTGCTTTTGGCAGAAAGGGAACTTGTCCTGATGACTTTGTTGTTTCCTGAGATAAGCAGCACTAGCAGCACTCCCTCCCCTCAGTATTGATGTATTTGGTAGATTTTAAGGTTTAGAAAAGAAGCTGCAGATTTCTGAGGTTCTCCCGTCAAAAGCTTCTGAAGCTGGCCACCACGGATTTATGCTGGGGGGAAATAGTGTGGAAAAAATAGAGACATATGCCCCCTTAGCAAGTAATAATAAAATGTGTTGGACTGGTGGCTTGGAATAGAGATATTCCACCCTCCCCCTTCACAGTCAGACCTCAAAGTCAGTGACACATGCTATATATTATATAGCTATGTGCTCCAATTTCAAACCTGCAATCATACGGCCTAAAAGAGGGAAGTCTTCTGGCATCAGCTGCCATTGCTATTCCAAGATGTCCTGGGATCCATTGCCCAGGGCTGTAATAGAAGGTAATACTAGACGATCTGAAAAGGTGTGTCACAATAAACCAGGTCGTTCTGAAACATCTAGCCCTCACCCTGACCAGTGAATAATGAGGCACCATGGCACACATTCTTTTGACCTATAGGAATCACTGTTACAAGCTTCTAATCCTCCCCTGTAATACAATGTATAAAAGTGTTTCACAACTAGAGTTCCTACAGAGGTTGCTAGGGGTTTAAAGAACAATTTGTGCTTCTCAGGTCAGTTACCCCTGACACCATAAAACTTTTTGGCTACCTGTAAGGGTGACATTCCTCCCACTGGCCTGCTATGTTAGAGAAATTCTCCCCATTGACACCATGCTTACATACTGTGACCTCTGGATATAGTATATAGAAGGGATTCCCTAAGACCTGAAAGTTATTTCAAGGGTTCCCTCGCATTAAAAAAGTCTGAGAAAGACTGTCTTATAGCCAAGAATCCAGTAGTTTCTCTTGTCAGTGCTAAACTACAGATGTTGTACACCCACACATACATACATCGAAGTCACCTCATTTATTTGGGAAACCTGAAACTACAGACTTTGAATTCAATAGAAGTTTATACTAAAAGGTATGACAGTAAAATGCACTGGGAATCAATGATATGGTATTTAGGGTACAGCTTACTGAGCACCCAGAGATCACTACGACATTTCCATAAAGCGAACAACTAACAGCTGCCCTGACATTGGCTCCCTTTTACCTTTGGTAAGCATAGTATTAAAGGGAAGGTATAGTGTACCCATACCATACCATTTTATGTGACTTTGCACAGAAAAATGCACATGCAAAGAGCTACTAGAACAGTCTCCATGTACATCTGGATAGTTATCAGTATTCTCCCCAGCCCCTTTAAGCCGGGTGCACCACCCACAACTTTTCTGTAACCATCCAGCAGTTTTTGGGTTGTTACTGATAACGTAGGTAACAAAACAAGGGCTGTCACCTGTCTACAGCTTCTTCCCACCAAACTTAAAAAAGTTCTGGGGAGAATATAGGTTATAGAATATACACCCAAGGTGTTTTAACAACAAATTATTCTTATTACACAATAATATAGTGCTGACATATTACAAAGTCCATAGTCATGTCACTAACTGTCCCCTCAAAGGGGCTCACAATCTCATGTCCCTACTACAGTCATATATAATCTAATACAGTCCAAAGTCAATTTTGGGGGAAATTCAATTAAACTAGCTGCATGTTTTTTGGTATATGGGAAGAAACCCACACAAACACAGGGAGAACCTGCAAACTCCATGCAG
>NC_092859.1:78325812-78351494 GCF_032062135.1 Pyxicephalus adspersus | reverse complement strand
TTTTTTTTTTATTAATTTAATTATTTAAATAATTATTATGTGTTTGCGTTCTAACAAAAAGTTTTGAAGGATCAGTACAAATCAGTACATTATTAGAAATTCTATAGAGCTATGAAGATTGAATCAGGAGTAGCCACTATTTTCTAATGTTTTATTAAAATTTTGTTACTACAAACGTCCTTGTAGGTGTTTCTGGTCTTTAGAGTATAATGCAAATTGGAAATTGTGAATACTGAATAGTATAAATCATACATTCAGGAGAATCAAATAGTTTGTAATATGTGCACTAAACCACTTATTTATATAGTATTTTCTAGTTATTTATAGCGCTGTGTATAATATGTGCACTAAACTATTTATTTATATTGTATTTTCTAGTTAATATTTATAGCGCTGTGTAATGGTGTTGCTTTATAAATACAGTAACAAATTTATTAATAATTATAAAGCAGCTGCTAAAACTCTGGATACACTGAATGAATGAATCCATTCCTTAAAAGCATATTTGTCTTTAGGGAAAGGGAACACAATGAATGCATATATTTTAACACCTTTTAAAAAAAAAAAGTTTTGATGCTATATATTGAGCTGTTCAGACTTTTCATTCCAGCATCCATCGCAGAAATATTCTTGGATCAGCTTGCATGAGCAAGTCAACTAACTTTTTAAAAAATTAGAAATATTTAATGAAAGCAGAGAATATTTCCTCTGACATGTCATTTTCCCAGGGATGCCGCTCTACCACCACATCAGTATGATAGTAAATAAAGGCGGGCAGCATTGTTTATGTGCTCCTGGCTTGTACATGTTGGTGGCAGGGCTTTCTGCAGCCACACAAAACCCTCCTGTGTTTGGGGACCGGAAACTCCTAATGAGATTAGTCGGTGTACGCAGACATTACTTAGCCATGACTAAATGTGCTCTCTTCCTGCAGCCAGTGGAAAATTCAAGGGAACTTTTTCCCCAGCAGCATCAGGTCCCCTAACCTTATAAAAAAAAAAATAAAATAAAAACTTCTCATCCAAAAACAACACTCCGGCTCTCTACCTTTCTGGCTCAGGCACTTTATTAAAAGGCCAGAGCTGAAATAAAAAAAAACTCCATCCCTCTGAAGACTACAAAGGAAGCTGCAGAGCGCAATGCATGAACCTGAGGAGAAAGAAACCACAGAGTCTCTTTGTGTGCTCCAATGAGTCATTTTCAAGATGTTGTCTGCTGCCAGTTTCAAACCGGAAGCGCATGGCAATTAGTCTTGCTGTTTCCAGACAAGCTAGACGCGTACAACTTTTTGTGTGTGAATACACTGATGGGACTTATCAGTGTGTCCCAGGCAAGGATAGCCATACACAAGGGAGCTCCCCGCAAACAGATCCTCTGATAATAGCCAGGGGCCCAGGGGTGACTTTTATTTGTCATGCTTGGGGCTTCCAATGAGCCAAAACTTTTCTTTCTTTTTTTTAAATAATTGAATATTTTTATTTCTGAATGCAAACAGAAGGGACTTTATGTACAGAAATTTGTTTTTAATTCTGCATTCTAAATATTATAACATTCTGCATAGTGAAGTGTCAAAACAAAATTCTAAAAATGATTATCATAATAAAAAAAATTAGTTGTGGGATTAAAGGAAGGCCATGACAAATATCTGTTGTTATGGCAGACACTCAGATCTGTCAGTTTGATGTCAGTGCCATTCACACCCATATTCCACTAATTACAGGAATTACTGGATGTTCAGCACTCAGCACCCACCTCCACATACAAAGATTTACTAGCTGGTAAGTTATCTCCAATACACTAGAATACAAATGTCAGACAGATCCCTTTATTCCCGCACCCACATCTTCCCCTCCATGCAATAGTTTTTTTTAGCTACCCTGAGTGTGGCTCGTGGTTACCGTTATCAGCTTGTTTCTTTTACCCTGAGCCACACTCAAATTTACCGCTCAGAAGGTCCAGACTGAACATTTTTAATGAATGAATTGGTGACCTTCAATCACTGTCCCCATTGCTGTAGTTGTTTCTAATTCCTATAGAACTGGTTCCTATAATACTAGTGAAGTTATGTTTTAAAAATATCTTAAAGCGGACCTATCAGCAACATTTTTACTTTACATAAAAGGGTAGACAACACTTCAACCCTTTTATGTAAGGTAAAAATTATGTTTTTTATGGTGATAAAGACAGAATACATATGTCACACATCCCAGGAGGTTTCTTGCCGCTCCCTCTGCGCATGGCCGAGATTGGGGCTATTGATACATGGGGAAAACAAGTGCCAGTCCCATGCATCCGCAGTGAGATCCACACTCTTTATTTTCCCATTTACCGCGGCTACGTCACTACGTCACCCAATCATGCACCTGTGAAGTGCGAGACCAGGTGACATAGAATGGCAGTGCCATGTGCTTCCTCCACGCCGGTACTTCACCTTGACAACATAGCAGCTTTTGCATTGTCCAACAGTGACAAAAAGGCAAATGCCTATCATACGCCATGAATTAGCAAAGTGGGAAAGCACTAGTGGATTATCCAGCACTAGTGGAAAAAACTTCTAGTGGAAAAGCACACAGCAGCTTCCAGGTGAACAACAAACTGCTCCACAGGTCAACATGTTAGAAGTTCTTCCATCAGACCAGGAAAAGAACATGCACAGCCAGAAGCAACATTTCTCTTTCAGGAATAATGATGATACCCCAACACAACCATAATGCAACTGAAACCAAGTGTACAAAATGGCCCCCAACCACTCCCATTCCGTCTGAATCGGCACTAAATGCTGCAGGGGTAAAAATAAAAGGGAAGGAGCTCTGCCTTTTTGTTTTGTTTTTTTGAAAGGCATTTAAAGCGTACCTAAACCTAAAATTTTTCACTTGAAATAGAAGGGTTATCTACTTTTCTATTTAAAGTAGAATTGTGGTGATAGGTCCTCTTGAAGTGAGCCTAAAGTCCTCTCTTGACTGTCATCTGCTTTTGTACTGTTTACCTGAGTATTATACAAAAAATACATTGGAAAGAAGGAATGTTATAATATTTAATCAGTGTGATATCAAAAAGCAACATAGATAAAAAGAAACATAACATAACATGTTCCACCGTGCAACTATTGCTACTTCAAGAAAATTGCTCTATCATCTTTGACAGGAACATAAGATAAAGCCCTGATATATGTGATTATACCAAGTTGTAAAAGATACAGACACATAAGTGAAATGTTTGTTCAGCCCAAGATATCTAATAGAACTATTTACCTTTATTAGTTTTGCAAAATTGACATTGATTCATTGATTCTGAATCTCATATTTTGCCTTTCCTGGTTTCCTGGTATTCCTATTCCCTTCCACACAATAGGTAATAAAGATTGCAACAGGTATCTTATCCCAACCTCGCTTTCTGTATAGAAGACTACAAGGGTCATCCACCCCACTCCTTCCCATCTGTGCTGTCCTGGTCCGCACCTTATAACTATTGGATTTCTGTTCTATCAGTCATTTAGTCTCAGCCTCATATGTGGGCATTCCCTAAGCATCTGTATGTAAATGCCATCCATCAAGGAATGCTTGTGTACTGAGACAGTGTGTGAGAGGCAGTGCTGTGAGCTGAGAAATCCCCTGTCCTTGCTTAAGTTTACTATTCTGCTTTCACAGGGTTTATATCACACAGATATCTACTCAACTAAAGGTGCGTACACACTTCCAATTTTTATCGTTCCAATCGAACGACGAACGATCGATTGGGCAAAAAATCGTTCGTAAAAAAGTAACCAACGACGCCGACGAACGAGGAAAGTCGCTGGAAACGAACGACCGGACCGACGGATCGGATTGGACGACGATCGTTGAACATCGTTTGTGTGTACGGTCGTTCGTTGATCGTCCATGTTCAGAGCATGCGTGATGAACGAACGTCCGTTCACTTTCCTGTCGTGCACATAGTTCCTCTATCGCTCAAACGATCGTATCTATTGTGTGTACAATATCTACGAACGATCGTGTCGTTAACTCTATGTGCAGGATCGGTGCTATACGATCGGTCGTATATATCGTGCATGAACGTTCGTCGTTCGTTTTCCAACGATAATAATTGGAAGTGTGTACGTAGCTTTACTCCCGCAGATATAGTAAGCCATGAAAATCTAGTGCTGTACCTGCAGGAACACAGACACAATACAAAGAAGCTAAGGTTTGTGATTTATTGGGCTGTCAGCAGGGGCAGGGAATCACTGATAACAAAGATTAGTATAAAATTGTGTAGGAGAGGAGTTCAGCACAGGGGGAGAGGTATGGAGCCAGTTTTAGGTTAGCCCAGAGTTATGTGTTAACCAAAGAGAGAGGGTTGTTCCTATTTTAATTAAAAGGGAAAGATAAAGTGTTCCCTGCACACTATATAGAACAACAGGTCTTCAGAGAGACCATGTATGATGCTAGAATGACACAGGGGGACTGTGCTGAGTTCTGAGACTGGCAGAGACTTTGGACTCCTCCCCCCTGACCTCCAGGAGATATTTTGCAGCCCCTGTAATGACATCACAGGCGTAAGAAGGGAAACAAACCGTACCGGGTCAAGGTCACTAAAAAAGTACTAAGGGGCACTACACATGGGGAAGAAGAGGGAGGTTCGAGGGTGCTTTGAAGGTGCTGACCTTTAGTGTTTCACTTTAAATTACCTTGGCTTAAAAACAGTTTAAAGTATTTATAGGACTTCAAACAAACTTGAGGATGCTTGTTAAAATATTTTGTTAAGGAATATGTACAGTCTTTTTTTTGTTTTGTTTTGGAAAAGAAATAGAATGGGCTGTTGGTCTGCCCATTAGCCCTCTAATACCCTTTATTTGTTGTGGCCACCATTGGTGATAAGAAATTGAAAGTTTTCAGTAAATTATTCATTATTCATTTTTATGAGTCTTTGTAACTTTCAATTTCACAATAGCAATATAATATGCTTTTCCACATAGTATACCTTACCTTTCAAATACAAATATAGTTATTTATTCTTGATGCAGTTGTCTAAAAGCTAAATTTAGTTCAATAAAATCTTTCGCTCATATAACAACCTGTATCCTCGCCTTCATAAAGCTGTCCATTGACTACAGCCATAGGTGTACTCTCAGGGACAACACGCCGCATAAGCTCAAGTTTGTCTGAAAGTGGCGTATAGTACTGCTTTTTAGTTTATACAGTTCTATAGTACAGAGACCCCTTGTACTGTAAATTTAACCATTTCTCAACCAGGTTGTCATGTTTGACTTAGATTAGAAAATCGAGGAAAAGGGTACAAAAAATATGATAAATATAATAAAATTAGACAAATAAAAATGGGGAATTTGGAAAAGTATGAAGATTAGGAGTTAGCATGCCCGTTGTTGGTTAGTATCCTGATCATTTGTGCAGGAAAAGGACTTCTCAGTTACGGTCCATGGAAAAATGCCTACAGCTCCTTGTCCAGGTTTTCTGCTGATCCTAGTTTTATAATAAGTGTTTTTTTTTTTTTAAGTGAAATGATTCTTCTAAAATATTATACATTTCTTGACACATTATAAAATAGGTTTACATGCTGTATATCTTACACAGTTGTATTTATACACACAACATTTTCTCCTAGATTAACAAATGGGTAAAGCAAAATTCATCACTTCTAAAGATTGGTTAGTCAGGCAGATAATCCAAAAGAGTGAAAAGGTTCATGGTCGAAAGAGAACAAGTCAGTGGTTGGTACAGGTGCATGGTTATATAATATTGGGGTCTGCGGCAGAAAATCAAGAACAAAATGTTGAGATTTTCTTTATATTATTTTAACTGTATATTAGGTATAGCCAAGGAAACATTTTAGATACATAATTTTTTAAGAGATCAGAACTATATATTTAGCATTTTTGGTTAACAGTCTGCAAATGTAGTAATATTGTTCAATTTGCGGTATTAAATTACAATAAGGTGGCCTGAAACATGACATTAATTTGGTTCATAGAATTTATACCATTTAATTTTCCCTTCACAGACAGACCATGGGTTTGATCCCGCTAAGCCTTTTGTGCTTTTTTTTCCTAGCCGTTCAGTGCTTGCCTTCAGATTGCATCAATAAATTTGGTAGCTCTAAAGTCTCCCCGCACGTGATGACAGTTGAGATCAGGAAAAAAAACACCTTTGTAGAGAACTCTAGTAACTGTTGGTTCATTTCACACAGCTATATTCATAAAATACATCTGTGATCTTCCAAATATTAATCAGTGGTTCCAATAAAAGCCAGAGGATATTGGCCCTCATGTATGAAAGGGGTTTCAGGGGGCTTACACCGATCACGAAAATGAAAAGTCATTTTCATGCATGTCATTCATGTCACCTCCTATCACTTTTTTTACAATAGTAGCTTACATTTAATACAATGTATCTACAGTGTTATTATAATATAATGGGGGAAGACCTGGAAGCTCTGTTGGGTGGTATCTGGGGCTCCATTACCATCATATCCCTCATTTAGGACCCTATTTCCAAAAAAGTGTTATCTGATAAACACTTTGTTGTTTACTTTATTCTAATCAGTAATTTATAATTACAGTAAAGAAATCAAAAACTCCAATAACATGAATCGAGTAACATTTATTCTTTCATTTTGCCACTGATCACTACCTTTGAATGTGACAATCAGCAGCCAAAGACTGCTATGTACTCATGCTACATGATTGTTGTCAAAAACGAACAATTGTGGTCATCTCGGGCAAAAATCTAGCCCAAGTACAGGCCCCCTCCCCCCCATGTCATTCACTGATGCTTCCTGGTGGATCAATGAACATCCAAGTGGAGAGATCGGATGCACTATATTTTGGAAGAGAGCACAGCGGGGTGCCACTCGCTCATCCTCCCCCATCTCTCTTCATAAATCAAATCAGCACTTTGTTTACAGCACTCATTTGTTCCTCTGTCATTGATAACCATCACAAAAGATGGTTTCCAGCTATAGAAATGAACATGTGTACATAACCTTGTATTGTGTCTGCATTGCCCACTGTTAAAAAACAAGTGCTGAGCTCCTTCTGGCAAATTGTAAATGAAAGATCAGACTGGACACTCTGTATGACTGGGTCCAAAATATCCATGACAAAATATTGCTCATTAACAGTAAGACATGTACTTACAGAAAGCATTAAAACTAAAAGCTAATGCAGCCACCACAACAGACTGCTTTGCTGTAGTATATTACATTTTGGTTTGGGGTATAAATCTTTATAGATCTTTAATGTAATGTAAAAGTACATTTCTATTTTAGTCTACAGCCAGTTCTGATCTAAAAGGGACAATAAAAAGCTATTTTTTGCCCTTGGAATATGGCATCTAAATGGTGTTGTATTATTTTGTAGGTTTCCTGCATAGAGCTGACGGGTTGTTCTGCGCAGATATGTCTGATATCAGTAAGCCACAATTAGGTAGCAGATGTATAAATAACATGACACTTTTAGCTGTGTGAATGGCAGTGCCATTGTAATGTCAGTCTAATACTGTATACCGCTATCTAATCTTACAAGTGGTCTGTTTGTATCATAAGTGCTGCAGCTGGGTTATAATCACCCTTGTATAATTCTGCACACACATTTTATAAGACACACAAGCTCTGATGGATACTGATGAGAAAGGCAAGAACAAAAAGAACAATTTTCATTTCTAGAATCATTTGATACTATTCTAAAAAATGTTTTGTATTTCATATAACATGTTAATCAAAGTTTATGTTTTCCTGATTTATCATCCATTATATGAAAAATCTGCCCTAATTTCCTGTTATTCTAATCAGTAATTTCCTATGAATACATTTGATTACCTTTGGATACAGGAAACAGTGCTGTCATGGTCTGAGAAAAATCTGGTGGGTTTCTTTTCACAGAGGAGAAGTTGCTGCCATAGTAATCTATCTAACATGGGCAATTCATTAATGGGTCAGATTTATTGTGTCAGTCAAATTCACTACATGTTATACTGTTATTCACTACATGTTATACTGTTATTCACTACATGTTATACTGTTATTCACCTAATCTACTATTATTTTTACCTTTAATTATTTTCCTTCTAACTCCAGCACCAGTACCCCAAGTCTAATTGGTCTTTCAGTAACTTTACAATAAATACATTCCTGGTAAGTCACAGTATACAGAATATATGTAATTTTAAAGCTCTACCTTTTATCATAAAATAGCCATCATTAAATTCTAGTCCCATGATGTTTCCTAAACTGAGATGGTGTTTTCAGTCTGCTGCAGGCAAAGAGAAGCCTTTCCCTAGTCTTTGCTTCCTCTGTGATCCCTGAAACTGCAAAACTTTAAATTCATAGCAAACCTCAAGTTGAGAGTTTGTAGCAGTGGGCTGATCATATATATACCATACTCACACACACGCTTTATATGATAGTGTCCTCTCTAAATCTCAGTCCAGGTAAATGGATGAGGATGACTAGATGATGCATGAACAAAGATGGTGCCATCATTCTGGAAAGAAAAATACATGTATTATCAACTGGTGACACACTTAGAATGCTTCAGATAGGGCCACCAAATATAACATTCTAAAATCAGCAACAATGCATAATCAGCTTTAGGAAGTTATTAATCTTGAATCATGCAGTAAAGTACAGATGGGAAACACCTGTGTGTTGTGGTGCATTGCCTTGGGAAGAAAGGATAAATCAGTGTGTGAGGTGTGGGAGGTTTAAAGGGACCTTAAGCAAGGATCAAGCTATTAGGAGCTACTTGGCTGCCTACAGGGACAATAAAGTGCCGTTCTGATTATCGAAGAGACATGCGATATCATATATTGATATATATATTTATATATTTCACATCTTTTCATTCTTATTTTTCTATATGTATTTCATAATTTTTAAGATCCCAAGGGTTGAGGAATAGTGGGTCAGATAAGATACATTTTTTTTTTTTTTGGATTACACTGATTAACGATTTTGAACACATGTTTTGTTGACTTAAATTTTTAAGCTTATTTACACTAAAATAGGTATGCTGATTCGGAAAGTGCAGTTAGTTTTCTTCTATCACGTCAGGTTTTTTCTCTACCGCTTATGTTAATGCGATTACTGTAGCATGGATTTGTATAGGCTATTTATTTACACACAAGACAGTGTGGTCAGAGGATGTGCGCTGCTCTACGTAGTGAATAAGCAAAAAATATTTTTATATATATTATATATATATTCTACTTACACACGTATTTCCTTTCTTTCAGATCATGTCTGGCTCTGCTGTTTCTCGTCCTAAGTGCCGATTTGGCACGTGATTTGGGACTGTGGAAGAAGGCTTCAGAACTCCTATTATAAAGCCTGCGTGAGAAAAACCTACTTGAAAAAGGAACAAAGGTATTGTACTTTTGAACCAGAGAAATTGCATTTCTGCAGTATTTTAGAACTGACAGTCGCTTTGTGTATTGCCATGCCATATCTGGTTTAATGGAGGAATTGGGAATTCCAATCTATAACTCAACTGAATGGTGAATCTGAATCTATTCATCGATAGCTCTAAGCGGAGCTGAAAACATGCCTGCCTTCACAATGGCAATATATTTGGGTCAGTCCCAATTGGTCTTTCAGGTTCTCTTTGTGAAGAATATGCAGACATAAAGAGAGTCATTGAGTTGTTGCAATATCACCAACACTATTGGGTCATCTGTGTTGACCTTAAAATGGTAAGATTCCTTCTTGGTCAGCAACGCGGACACACCAAGTATACCTGTTATCTGTACATGTGGGACAGCAGAGCTCGTGAGAGGCATTGGGTGGAAAGGAATTGGCCTCCAAGATCTGCCATAAAACCAGGTGTTCCAAACATTCTACATGAGCCACTTGTTGATAGAAAGAATATTATATTCCCGCCTCTGCACATAAAACTGGGTCTGATGAAGCAGTTTGTTAAAGTTTTGCCAACTGAAGGAGACTGTTTCAAGTACCTCATTTTGGCATTTCCTAGCCTGTCATTTGAAAAAATAAAGGCTGGTGTGTTTGATGGTCCACAGATTCGGCAGCTCATCAAAGATAAACATTTCATTAGGACTAATTATTAGCAAATAATTGCACAGAAATTGTCCAGAAACTCTTGGAGAGCTACAAAATGCTTGGTTACGATATGAGCAACAAGGTGCATTTTCTGCATAGCCATCTTTCTAACTTCCCAGAAAACCCTGGTGCAGTCAATGATGAGCAAGGTGAATGATTCCACCAAGATTTGAAGGTCATGGAAGAATGGTATCAGAGTAGATGAGATGTACATATGATGGCTGACTATTGTTGGAGCATCCAGCGGGATTGTCCTAACACTGAACACTCCAGTAAAAGCTCAAATGTTTTACTGTAAATAAAAAAGGTCATAGAGTAACAATAAATCCTTTTTATGAACAAAAGAAATTTAAATAAATAGTACATTCAAGTTATTATTTCATTTTTTTTTGATTGTATGTAAAATTTGTATGGCTGCTTTAAAAGATTATACCTCATGTATTTTCTATATTTTGATAAAGGTGAAAATAAACCAGCAATATCTATTTGTAGACTTTTCTGCTTTATAAAGGCTTTCTATTTTTTCTTTAAATTTATTCCACCCTAAACCAGGTGTAATTCATTGTTTTCTTTGAAAGGAAGCTGGGGAAGGAAATTTCCTCAACGTGGTATACATGTTTTTTCAGTTTTAATGATATATTGCCAAGCTTTCTGTTTTTCCTATTTGTTTGTATCTTTAAAGTTGCAACTTTCTTTTTTTGCTGCAAAATGTATTTGGTTACTTTGGTCTATTTATAAAGATGACGGAAATATTATGGCACCTGCCAATGTATTCAGATTGTTACAACAAGAACAATGGGTATCAAATCTATACAGCTTTCAACTACAGCAGATCTAACTTCATGGCAGGATATATAATATAAAAGTTACATTCAAGATATCATTAGCAGCTGAACATGTCAATGTTATTAGTTCTGGGAAGATCCTTTAACTTTACAAGTCTTGAATAGGAGGGTAATTAGGACTTCTGAAGTGTGTTGCATCCTTATTGGAAGATATGGGCAAGAAAAAATTATGGGTAAGAAAAAAAGTTTTAATGTCTAACCTTGTATGCCACTGTTCCTGCACATCAGGAGAGCTACAGAAATCCACTTTGGAAAGACTACATTTGTGAGCACTTTTCAAATGTCAACAAGTTAAAGTATTAAACAGACATGCTCTTGTTTATCCATTGTCACTACAGTTATTTCAGTGTGATCATAAAGTGCAATACCAATGTGCAATTACAATCATTGACAGGTGGATATGACCCACTTTGTCTTGTCCAAAGTTTTAAATTTGCATAGGAAAGCAAAACCCATTTGAAGCAAACACACACACACCAACTTTTCAGAATCAACTTAGTTACATTTTCAAACCACAGATTATAGAAACTATTGTAATTGAATATTAATAGCTATGAGTAACATAACATTTTTTGTATGCTTAGATTTCATAATAATGCACAGATTCTGTAAATTACTGCTTGTCTGGTTGGTGATCTGATCCTCTTCCTTTATTACCTTCAGAATCACTGACCCAGAATGAATATACAGCTCAGGTGTTCAGCTTATTGTGCTATCTGCATGCTTGTTTCAGGTATGTGACTGACACTACTGAAATCTTATCTCTGTATATCAAAGAAAAGTATACAAAAACGAATTTTGAACCACAAGTGTAGGGTGATGCAAATCTAAATGTCACCAGATTGGTTTGTAAAGCTCTTTTGCTGAACTGCAAATCCCAGCAGTGAAAACCTGAAGTGTGGTGTGCCTAGATATTAGAATATAAGTATCCAACTATTAATCCTACCATACGTTATTATGCAACAGTTATAAAATGTTTGCTTTTCCTCCCCAGTCTCAGTCACTGATAACAGCATAACACACCTTTATGCATGGTTATCATGGCATCCAGCCATGAAAGGGTTCAGCCCAGAGTGAGAAATGAAAAATTTCCTCTAACGAAATTTTTTGGAATCTGTTTATGTTTGAACTTTCCTCCTTCATCCGGTAAAAACTTCCGCATCCTTTTCCTGTGTCCCTCCAAAGGTTTGCACAATAGAAAACCAGAAATGCTGCACAGACTTTACCCCACCTTTCTCCTTCCTGCCTGGATATCCTTTTCATAGAGATTCTGATAGAGTGTTCTCCCATGTTCCATGTCTGCTATCTGACAAAGCTGAAACGTAGAACAGAATCTTACCTGCTTTCCAAGACCCTCACAAAATGGCTTTTAAAAATATCTGTAGCATTTTTGTACTTTTATACTTATTACTTACTTTATACTATATACCACGTCAGATTCGGATTTTCATTGTTACTTTTACAAATATTGATTCTGTGATTTTTGCATCAGCTTTCCTTCAAGATGCATAAAAAACTTTTAAAGCAGTGTATGATCCCAGATATCAGTGGCATGATATAATCCCATCATGGCATATTTAGCAAAGGGACAGCTATCAAAATTGACCAGTTACCCATTATTTTGGGGCCCATTCCTGCTATTACATCCTGACCATTTCACATCAGTACAGAAATGTTCTGAAGAGAGAATAAAGACCACCCAGCTCTCGGAAGTAATGGAGCGACTTTTCTCTCATTGTCACCATAAAGGTGGCTGTATACTGGTTGATGTTTTCAGTAGATTAGGCATTAGATTTGCAAACAATATCAAATCCAATGTAAATCTATTGAAAACTAGGGCATATTTGTTCAACAGTTGACCAATGTGTTGAATGAACTTTGATTTGGAATAACCATTCTTTGCTCAAGCACTGCTCCAGCTAACATACTCCCCCTTTTTACTTTACAACAAAGCTGGCTCAAGTAAATTTGCATTTTTTTTAACATGGTGCATCTCGATGCATAGGTGCCCATGTTCTTGTGCATGCTCCATGGTGTGAGGATGCACACACATATTTGTTGGATGTACTGGTGCCAAGTGGCTGGGAAAAAAATGTACACCTACTATACACAGCCTGTGGGTTATTTGGAATCTGGACCGACCAGAGCAAGTTGACGGGTTCTATGCTCCCGTGGTCAGACCTGAGGATTGTAAACAGTGGCTTTAGATCTGACCACTTGCCCTGCTAGGGCAGTCAGGAACAGGTGTCCTTACCTTCTGACATTGGCTGAGCCATCAAAGGGTGGGGGATTGAGGCTAGTATCACCAGTGTTTTGATTGGCTTTGCCAATCAGAGAAGAGGGCGCAGGAGGATATGTGTCCTCGCCTGCCCTCCAGATAGATTCACACAATCAGTGACAGGAGCCCCGTGGTTGAGCTCCTGTCAATGAACATCCAATGCTGGAAACATCCTCCCTTGGGGGACAGATAGAAAGGTTAGTATTAGTTTTAGAAAAATACAAATACATGTTTTTGTTGTATAGAATATTATTTAAAAACATATCCATAATATGTAATGACAAGGAATTAAAAAAAGTACATTTTTTAATGTTTAATCTTAATGCAGTGCCCAGGGGCCGTGCATTGAGCATTGAAAAATCAAACTCACTGTAACACTACTTCCTTCTGCCACTTATCCAATGAATAATAATAAAAAGACCTAATCAGTCCAATGTTAACAGTCTTTTGCAAGTGATTTTGAGCTGTAAAACTGCTTTCAAAAACTGTGGGTCTGAACATAGCCTAAGCTTCAGCATCCCTCTGCTTCCTTGCTGGTCTTCAGCTAATTCCCTGCCTAACCTATCTTGTGTCCCCTACTGATTTGTATCTGATCCATCTTACATTCCTGAACTATTTTTTAGATTTCCCCCCTGCTTGATGTTTGCTCATTGCTTACAACTCTCTCCAGAGCCCTCGTGCCACCTGTCACCATCTTCTGGTTCATCTGAGCTACCACCATCCACCAGATACATGGTAACGGAAACAGGGAAGAGCTCCCTCGATTTCTGGTAGCTGTTGGGAGCTCTCCCTGATGATTTGTAGCAACCTGTAAGAGAGGGGTATAGTGAAGCAGTGCTCAATTGGGCTACATGATGGGTAAGCCAGATAAACATCTGGTATTACGGAAATACCAATCATGTATCTAGTCGTGCACTCATCTGGTGAATAGCCACTTTAGATGATTATGCTGTTAGGACAACCCAATTTAGTTTACATGTAAGTGCAACATTTTCTACCATACAGTTCTAGCAAAAAAAGGGCTTTAATTACTCTGCAACAGAAGAAGTGATTATAGTAACCTAGAAACCCATACAGAGGAAAGTATACAGACTTCTGACTGACTAGTCATCCCCAAGACCATGTACTCCCTATCTGTTTGTAATGCAGAAAACTCACCACTGGACTATTGCAGCATGGATATTATGACATTGCATTTGTTGAGCCACACTAAAACGATTGTGGGAGAGGGTTAAATGGGCATGGTTAAAAAGAACCTGTATCTATTTGCTGTAAAAATAGCCTGGCCTTATTCATAGATCAAGAAATTATGCTGTTTGAACTTTTCATAAATGGGTGAAAAATATGTCTAAAAACCATACAAATAAATAATCAATTTTTACTGCAATACTCCCCTTCAGGCCAGTGCTGTTCATGCTGTAATCCTTTTTTTTTACACTAGATGTCACCAATCTTCCAGATTAAATGATGGCCAGCATCATCCAACCAACTTCTCTGAGCCAAGGATGTCAAAGCCCTGGGGGATATCATCACATAGGCTGGGCTCACAGTACTTCTGTACTAAGCAGAGCTCACATCTCTATACCACCAAGAGACCACCTACCACTCCCACCCGAGAATAAAAATTGATTTTTCAGTAAGACTTGTTTGAAGACTACAGGGACAAAGGAATACAAAGAGATACAATTGGGAAGTGGCAGAGGAAACATTATTTGGGATTCAGCCTTCAAAGTTTAATACATTTATTGGATGATGTTTTTGTGCAAGGGTTATGCCCTTAGGGAAAGAGGAGTAGGTAGGAGTAGAAGTTCAGCAGACTGAAAATGTAAACACTAATAAATAGCACAAATGTTGTCCCTGTGTCACTAAAACAGACAGATTCCAGTGCAGACTGCAGCATCCAGTGACCAGGAAAACTAAAGCATCGGCTGGCTTTGATTAATCTAATTCCAGCAACTATTCACTGGCCTTCATTTGAAGAAGTCACAGACATTTTGACTGGAACCATGTCATAAGCAATTTAAATTTTAAAAGTGGAAGTATTAAGTGGATTTGGGAAAGCCATATTATCCAAAACAGATGCTATTTAAAATTATTGTTTCACTATTGGTCATATTTTATTTGTGCTGTAAAGGGACTGTTGTATCCCAAATCCAAAATGTATTTTTATTTTTAAACAGGAATATAGTCATTTTGCCATACATCATGAAAAGACAACTGAAAGCTGAACTCTGTTCATTTAGATATCCATCAATAGTCTTAAAGGATAAAAGCTCACTTTGTAATTTTCTCTGCCACCTATAGAAGAATTGTTTTCTAATTACTTTCTTATCTGTCCCTATGACCCCCTGTTACCTGGAAAGGAAGTAAGTGTTGTTCTCTCCTTTGGTGGCACAAGTGGTGGTGAGAAAGCTTTCATTTGTGGCCTGATTTGAAGATTTTAATTCCTGTATATCTGTCAGACAACACAGGTAATGTTCCAATTCACTATCATCAGTCTACAAATGCAGAATAATATTGCAAATTCCTTCTGTGTTCCCCGAGATCCATCCATTCAGCCATTCAGCACAATTTTTAAATACATTCTTTTTATTCACATGTTCTCCATGTCCATCACTGGTGCCTTTTCCTGGTAGGTTACATTTGCAGGCTGTGCCTATGGTGACTGGTCTTATCTTTAGGACAACATCTTGCCACTTTGGAGCCTGGCGTTAGAAGACCTTCCCATTGGACAACCAGCTGGAAGTGCCCACATATTCCAAGCGGAATATTGGACATCTAAGAAAGGACCCTTCCAATGTGCTGTAGAAAGACTCATGGCAGTTTTAGGACCTTACTTTTAAATTTATTTTTTTACCTAGCATAGTTTGAGAGTAAGAGGAGAGAGGTCTTTGTATAAGCTAAAGTTCTTTATGAGTGCAGGACACAGGGTCAGGCCAACTACAACACAGAAATAAAATATATTGGTTAGACTGAGTTAGAAAGTAGCCATTCATTGCATCTGTTTCAACATTTTCTTCACCTTACTTTTCTAAATGTTTTTGAAGGTTTTTGGTTCACAAAGAGCCAGACAATTTAAAGGTTATTAACAAAATATCATAATTGTTCTTCTGGTTCTATTCAGCTCTAGATTTTTGCTAACACATAGCCATTGCATCATAGAACTTCCAAGAACCAATGCTGGTGTAAATGTACTTATAAGGCTTGTGTTGTCATTCTCAATAGATCTTTTTGTTTTAGTAAAATAATTTGTTGCAAATTCCACAATGCATTGCACTTACATCACAGTTCAAATCCCCAAATTTCTTTCAGCAAGTAGATGGTATTAGCCTGATTTACTATATTCTTTACAGCTGGCAGTTTGTTGTTTTAAATCTGATTTATCCATCATTATACAACAAAATACAAACACATGTACTAGAACGAGCCGTGTTTGAATATCAGGTTACTGCATTAAGGGCCTCTAGTTGTAATCACATAAGCCTCAAAGTGATTTTCTTTTCTTGTATAATTAAAGTGAAGTATGTAGATATAATTTGGAGGGAGGGGAAAAGTAAAACTCCCTGTGAATGCTACCATAAAAGAGAAGAAGGTGCTTGTGAAACTTCTCTTATATGTACTGATCTGAACAGAAGGTCCCATTGTGGTTGATCAAGATTGAGAAAGTGAGAGCCTGGAAACATCATATAAATCCAATCCCCAAAACAATTCAAGGTAGTCTTATAATCAAGTAGTTGATTATGGGATATTAAATAAAAATCAAATAGTAAACAGATATTAATGGGTAATACTCAGGGTTAGATTGTTGGTTACCTTGCAGTTTTAGAGATTAGGTTAAATGGTAAATTTCAGGAGAAGAAGAGGTTATTTAATAAGATGATAATATGTTCTATAGGTGACAGAGAAATCCAGGTTTGTCCTGGACACTAAAACATCTGTGTTTAAACTGAACACAGATGTTTTAGTTAAAAAAAAATAAATATATATATATATATATATATATATGTGCAGTAAATATATTTATAATAGGATATATAAATATATTGTAATATATCTATATAAATAAACTGATATATTACAATTTTCCATTCAATAAACTGATATATTACAATTTCTTATTCAATCTCTAATATTGATATGTTTGTATCTGAATAACCTGTAGTAGATATTTGGTCTAAAGTGCTCATGGTGACATTCAGTCTAACTGATAACAAAAGTTTCAAGCTGAATTCGGATTAAACTCCTTTATTTTCTCCTGCAGCCGTTCCCCCTCCCCATTGCAAAGGTCAACCACTCATTCTGCCTAGGGGGATGATGATTTTGGAGAAAAACAACTATATACTTCACTCTTGTAGCCGCCTGGGCTCTCTTCCGCTGCTTGGCAATTCAAATTAAAGACAGGCCTCAGTGTCGTCCCATACAGTGTAAGGCAGGAGCTGTTACATTAGTGGTGCAGTATGGCTTCTGTCATGGGACTTTCCTAGCAAAGCAGAATGAGAGAACAAGTAGCTGCAGAAACAGAGAGAAAGATAATTATTTTTTGCAGCTTTAATATTGGCCAAACACTAGTCAACTGGTGAGCCACCTATGCAAACCACCCCTATCTTCAAAATCTGGATTGTAAACCTAGGTAATACTATGTACTCCAAGACCAGCAGAGCCAACATACAGCTACCATTAGCTAGCGGTTGTAAGGGAGCACTCCCAGCCTATTTTTGGTTGAACAAAGGGCATTCCTGATCATCAATGGGCATGTTTGGTCAATATATCAAATAATGAGGGATGACTTCCTTGTTTTTAATAGATTACTGTTAGATGTGATATTTTTAACAAATCTATAAAAAAAAATCTTAAAATGTTTGTTCACTTTTAGAAAAACCTATGTTTACTATGGGATCTGTTATTTTATTTTGGAGTAAAATTTACAAACTACTTGTCCCATCATTCCATGCATTGTGTTTCACAGATGTTTACACTTGTGGTTTCAACTCTCTACATTTCAATGGGATACATAAAGGAAGACATTCTGATAGGAGCACAGACTTTAACCATAGGCACTATGAATATACTCTTCCCTGTAAAGAATACAAGACATTTATGGGAACTAGTTGAACACTGTATGCACCATTAAGACATACATTATATATGATTGTTTTTTACTTCAGTGGCACTTTAAAATATATGTCATTATTATGTCATGTTCAGGCAGTACTGGGGCGCTGGAAACCAGTTATTAACTGTTTTCCCAGTGGTCCCCTCTGCCTACCAGGCTTGCAATTTTTGTACCTGGTTATTGTTGATTTGAGGTGCTCTAGGCTTCCTATTTCATATCCTAATACACCAAGGTAAGCAATTGGTATGGCAACTTACAAACTCCTTACAATAATGTAAGTGTGTACAAGACAGTTCTGAATTTCTGCAATGATCAACAGATATATTGTTGTAACTATCCAACAGATATCTAAACACTAAACATTACACTTTACAAAAAAAAGTTAAGAGTCAATTGTTGGGTTCATTTTAATGGTTAGGTGTAAAGGTTATATATTTCAGGCTAGGGATAAAGTGAAAGACTAGGGTTAGGGTATGTTCAAGGGTTAAACATTAGGGAGTTGATTATTTGGGGAAAAGTAAAGAGTAAGGTGTTATTTGTTCATTTTTTAGCTGTGGTGAATAAGGTGAGCAACAAGTACATAAGGTTACATGACAGGTAAGTACAGTATGTTTATGATATATAGTAATATATCAATAAAGTATTAAGCAATTTCAAATCAGATTAAACAATAAGTTCTTACTATCAAGAACAATGAAGTCTCCCAAAATGAAAGAACATGTCTCTAAGACCAGCGTCAGCATTACCAGAGAATGTTGCAAGCAAATTCAAGAGTACTTACCCACGCAAATACCCAGGACCATCTCTCCAGGACAACATTGGATAGGAAGATTCCCCTTTAATATCTGGTAAATTTTAGGATTTAGGTACTGATACCAGCTCTGGGTTTTAAATGCTAAATGCTAATGTAGGATTATTTTATAATTTACCCAGAAAACACAGAACACTAAATGTAACACTATATACAGTTTTGATATAGAAGTAATAAATGATGTTATTCCCTTGGTAATTCTGGGTGAAAGTTGGTTAAGTTCTACCAGGAACTTTTGATTTTTTTGGGACCATAGGATTTATAGGATCTGAATTTGCCCCTGCACTGCTATTAAAACTAGTTGGTAACTGAAATGTGTTTTAGTTACAAATACTAAAACAAAGCAATGGAGCATTGGGAGATGTGATTACCTAATTTGTTCCTCCATCCTCTGTATACTTTGGTGTTCCTTGCTGTGGTCATAGTGCTAACAGGCAATGCAAATATGTAGAGCTAAAAAGATGCTGCATAGGTAATGAACTCTCATCTCCCTGCCCCAAATGTTCCTATAATCTCCAGGCCTGGGTAAATATTATGTGTTTTAAACTAAGTTACAGCTGACTATGTACATTACAATATTGTTAAGCAAACTCTGTTTAATCTACCAATACCTCTATAGTGCAGTTTCTTCATAGATCGACCAACATGTCATACAATGGTCTGTGTGCTTGTTACCAGTGTAATGGTCTTTTTACAGTAGTGGTACCTGCGGCACATTTTTTTTTTGCATGCATGTTCCCCTTTTACAATCTATGTGTGGTCATAAAATGAAATGCTCTTCACAGTACGGGTGTGTATGTAATGAAAAATAACAGTGAAAAAAGGAAAAGGAAGGATGCAGAAGTAAAACAATCATCACTTTAACTAACTATTTTTTTGGGTGGAGAAGCACTTTCCAACCCCTCTTTGACCTCTCCAATAAGAACAGGAAGTCCATATACACAGATCTGTCACAGCCTTGTAAACTGGGGAATAATTTTCTGACATGGTTGTGATATCCAACAAGCTAAATATCACTTTTCATTTGTTTTGGCCTAATAACAACACTTTCTCTCTTTACAAAGTAAAACACAAAGCTCACACATGTGAATAGGAAAAAGAGGACATGGAATGAAGAGTCAGATACACAGGTCTGGCTAAAGATATGCTTGTTTCCATAAGTAACTAGCTTAAATATTGCTAATTACAACACATGTCCGCCTTAGTACTGCCTGATAGAAACTTTCTGCTTTCAAAATCTTGCAAAACTTTTCAGGCCATTGCTAATATACAAAAGGCTGTGTACATATGCTAAATAATTGTTTGCAAAGATGAATGTTCATAGTTGTCCTGGGTGAAAATTTACTGTGTGTGCAAAGGTCCCCTAACAGCGTTTAGGAATCCATCATGGTAGATCACTAAATGATCCCATAGCATCCCATTTGTCATCCCACCTCCTCTCACCATGGAATTGAACAGTGCTGTGTGTATAGTGCTTATTCGTTCATAGCTGCAAACAATCACATAGGATATTTGATATCTGTAAGTAAGCTAAAGTCTTTGTGCCCAGAGTTTTACAGTGCTCACTAAACATTTCATTCCCACCTTTTTATACAAACATACCCAAACAAAGGAGAAGATTTATTACTGCAAACTTACAGCTGATGGGCAGTCATCATCTTACCAGTGAGAAACCAGTAAAGCTTATTAGTATGGCCAGGTCCCTGAAGGGTGGAGAGAACTGTCTTTGGAATTAGGGGAAGCTAGTAAACCAACTTGTATATTTTTTGGGATGTTGGAGGAAACCCACTTGGGTGAACCAAAAAATTTGAAGCAGATAGTGTCCTGGTTGAGATAGGCAGCATTGTTGTCTCTTTATGTCTTATTTCAGTACTACGGTATATGATATGACAGTAGAGTAAATCAAATACTAGAAATGATAACGCATTGTTTGTTTCGCAAAAACCACAAGGGTACTAACTGAAAATGCAGCGGTAAGACTAAAGCCACTTCACTTAAAATGCGTTCTGTTAATGTATGTGTAAATGTTTGTGGTAGGTGCAGCAAGGATTCATTGATGTTTAAATAACATATGTAAACAACAATATGTAAAATGTTATATATCATAAGTGACAAAAAACTGCAGAACCCCAAAGCACTTTTAAATGTTTACAATCTGTCAATATGCCAGGAGGGGGCAGTGCTGGTATTTTTAAAAAATAATTTATTAGTTTTTTTTCTTTGTTCATGCTATGCTCAGAAATTCCAGAGGGTGTCAGTGTTATAATAGTAATAATGATAGTAATTCAAATTCTTCTAAATCAAGTCATGAAAAGCCAAATGTTTCATACATACATCAGAACACTTCGAGGCCTGATGATTAAATGTCCTTCTCAGAAAAAGAAACTTGCTATATACAGACACTAGATGAACTTTATGACTATCAATCAATTGCCCACAAACAAGCACAGTCATTATACAATATCACAATCTGTGGTTTTATTCAATAACAATATAACATTCAAAAACGTGATTGTTTGTGATACTCTGGACTGCTACTTTTAAGAAAAGTAAGCTCATTTTAAGAAAATAAGCTCATGGGAAACTTCGCACATTCTCTTTGCCTTTTCTCACTGACAATGTTTCTTATACTGCCTGGAGCCCAGAAAATTGGGTTATATCTATTCCTTGCCAAGTGAAATTGATCAACTCCAGAATTTTTTTTTATCTAGTCATCTAAACACAGGAAACCAATAAAACTGTCTGACATTGAAAATTGTTTTTTTTATAAGCTGATTTTCATAAGCAGAAAACTTTCAGGTTACCCCAGGTTTATTTCTTTGCTATGACTGTATGCAATGACTGTGCCAGAGTTTTTGGGCCTGATTTATCACCCAGTGAACCTGGATCACCCAGGTTCACTGATGAAAGTGTATCTTCTCCAGCCTTGGACAAATAAATAATAATATAATTAATAATAATTAATAAATCAGTCCCATTAAATTCAGAATAGAAGATTGGCATACAAGGACACAATCATGCCTGTTGTCTTCCTCTTCTCAGTCTCTTTTTATCTAACTCTGTTCTGAAAATGTCACTTAACCACTCAGAAAGGTTTACCCGACAAGTATATGGGATAGCATCTCATGTTACTGCCTTATATAGGTTTAAAGTGAATCTACCCCAAAAACAAAAGTGAAAAATATGTTGTTGGAAGTTGGCACCTTGCACATATACTTATTTGATGTGGAGTGAAAAATGATCAAAATGATCAGTATATCAATACATAGCCTTTGCCCATCATGTGCACAAATATCTATTGCACCAAGACAACTTACAAACACGTTGATGTGTTGCTCATTCAGGGCAAAGTGACAAAGTCTCCTTGAATCTAGCCTCCAGCCCATGAATACTTACATTCTCTGTACTACTTGTAAAACACCATTGGTAGAAAATCTGCTTAGGACATTCTTTGGCAATGTGACCACACACAATAGGTTTACACAAAAGGAATAATAATATTAAAATGTCTTCTGCCCTCCTAATTATTAAACCCTAATCAATGATATCTGTACTGAAAAATAATTTAATCCGCCATTGTTAATCCCTGTTATCTGGCTGATATGCTGATCTAATGACTTCAGTACTTTAAGGTTTGACCTCTAAACAAGCATGTAGATCAGCAGTTCTGATTTGACTTTCTAATTTGCATCCCTGATCTACTTTAGTGGCAGAGACTGTATAAAAGCCGGAGTCGCCTATTGAAATTTGCATTAAGAGGTTGTCAGTACAGTCCCAAGGTCACTGAATTTCAGTTAAAAGGAAGGTTGTTGGCTAATTGCCTCTTGCTTAAAGCTACGTACACACGTCAAATTTTTCGAAGCGGATTATCGGGCGAGAATCTGGCGTGTGTACAGCCCGCGTCATTGATCTTCCGTAGATCGTCGTTGAACTAATGCAAGGGAAGGGGGAGAGTGGGCAGCAGGGTGCCGCTCCGTCGCTCTCCCCCTCCCCTCTCCATAGAGCAGAACGGTGCTGTATGTACAGCACTCGTTCATGCATCGTGCGGTTCTTATCATTTGAAAGCATCGTGAAAGATCCTTTCCAATGACAAGAATTGCACGTGTGTATGCGGCTTTACAGTGCTACAATCCTAGGGTTAATTTCCACCAATAGTGCTTTGTATGGCACTTGTATGTTCTCCACATGTGTGCATGGATTTACTTAGGGGGCTCTATGTTTCCACCCACAGTATTATATGGGACTGTATTTCCCACAAGCACCTATCACCTCTTAAGCATGTTAGTATGGCCAGATTTTATTTAAAATGTTTACTCTTCATAAAATGGCTGACAACCCTTTTATATAAGGTAAAAATTAGATTTTGAAGTGCATTGAAGACTGAATTCAAATTTAGAGCCTCCCATACCTACGTCATGTATGCCGGGAGGGTCTGGCTGCTCCTTCTGCGAATGCCCGGGCATGCACAGTGAGATCGGCACTCCTTATATACCCATTTACGTTTACCCGATCTCACGCCTGCGAGATCAAGTGAGGTACAAAGTACAACCCAGAAGAAGACTAAAGAAGATGGCGGCGCCTGGAAATAGAAAGAGCCAGAAACCAGCCCAAACAGATCATAACCTAAAGGAAAGAACTAAATTAAGCCATAAATTTACTTCAATCTAAAGAGAGGAAAAAGAAGAGGGAAGTTGGAGACCACAATCCCATGTGGTCTCTCTTTTATTATTTATTCCCTGACATAATAATAACTTATTGGTAGGTGATTTCCTTGGTATTTTCTGTTCCTACATCAGAAGAGTTTGGCTCATATAGTGTATACCTGCACCTCATGTGTATGACTGTAGCAAGGTCATGATATAGTGAGGTCTTCAAGGGAATTTGAACTACTATTATAAGGTAAATGTCTTTGTAAAACACACTGCACAACATGTGAGTCCAATACAATAAAATACAAAAAAAAAACTTTTTTAAACAAACAGTTTGAAAGTAAAATCTTGCAAAGTATATTAAAAACACAGCATCAACATAATCTATGGTTCTTCAAGACAATTATGTATCCCAGGAAGACTTCAGGGAAAGGACATTATTGTACCATCAAAAGCCACAAGATTCCATAAGACGCAGACTGTACATCATCTGGATCAGAAAACTTTCCTCAATGGATTCTCCAGAAACCCAAACTCTAAACTTCAGGCAAAAACCAAAGGCTGATAAATGCATGCAATCACATATTGCTGAAATCCCAACAAATATTTTGCCATTCTCTGGATCATATCCAAGGAAACAACCACACCTTGTGAGAATGAGAATATTTTTAAAAAAATAAAAATATATATACAAAACACTGACTTTAGCAATTATAAGGACTTGTGCTCACTAGTGGCTTTAAAGTTGTGCAATTACCACTTCACAACCTATAGAGTAGTAACAGCAGTGATTGGGGGGTGTAAAGGTGCGTACACACTTCCAATTTTTATCGTTCCAATCGAACGACGAACGATCGATTGGGCAAAAAATCGTTCATAAAAAAGTAACCAACGACGCCGACGAACGAGGAAACTCGTTGGAAACGAACGACCGGACCAGCAGATCGGATTGGACGATGATCGTTGAACATCGTTCGTGTGTACGGTCGTTCGTTGATCGTCCATGGTCAGAGCATGCGTGATGAACGAACGTCCGTTCACTTTCCTGTCGTGCACATAGTTCCTCTATCGCTTAAACGATCGTATCTATTGTGTGTACAATATCTACGAACGATCGTGTCGTTACCTCTATGTGCAGGATCGGTGCTATACGATCGTTCGTATATATCGTGCAGGAACGTTCGTCGTTCGTTTTCCGACGATAATAATTGGAAGTGTGTACGTAGCTTAAGGAACACCTAACAACTGTTCATCAAACCCTCATTGTCTGTAAACTAAAAAAGCTTGACAAGATTGCTACCACATAGATAAAAATGAGTAAGTGTTGTCATTAAAAGGACAAAAAAGTGTTATTAACATGATAACTAGATAGTGTGGGAGATTAGGCACCTATTGTACCACTTCAGATCACCCAAAGGAAACCTCTTTAGAAGAAATATGAAAGAGGCCATTTGGGACCTTATTAAAAGTGCAGTCTCCAGGATATGACTGCTTGAGCTTTTCCTGGAACTTGACTGCAGATGCATCTCTTGGAGCATGGTTGCAATATGTGCTACTTTCATACACAGCCCCATGGAAAACAGACAAACCAGCTCTGATATAGATACATATCACAAGTGAGTAACTCAGAACATACTAAAGCCTTTGGATCTGTGTGTCAGCTAGAAGCTAATCTCCCTTTAAAAGTGTTTGGTTAAACATGACATTTACTCTGTATCAGTTATACATTGTTTCCTGATCAAAGTTCATTTGTCTGATCTCCCTTTTAAAAGTACTGAAAAGTATTGCAGCCAGAAAGAACTGTATTGATTACGAAAGATTGTGATCATTCTAATGTCTTTACTGGTAATAAAGATGGACTTTGCAAACTAAGTAATAATAATAATAAGCCTTTATTTTAATGGGCATGCACAGTGAGATCGGCACTCCTTATATA
>NC_092859.1:78271485-78325492 GCF_032062135.1 Pyxicephalus adspersus | reverse complement strand
TTTTTTACGAACGATTTTTTGCCCAATCGATCGTTCGTCGTTCGATTGGAACGATAAAAATTGGAAGTGTGTACGCACCTTTAGTCTCATTACATTTTGAGAAATCCATTGTTGGGAAACAAGGTCTTTAGCAACAGATCATCATAGATTATGTTTTGTTTTTTTGTCTAGAAAATCAGCTTACAAAATGACCATGTCTCATACATGTTGATGATAATGTGGCTTCAGAGGGAGAACTGGGTTGGGATTATGAGGAGGTGTCAAAGGCTGCTGTTGAAAAAGATGAGCTCCACCAGTAAATTTAAAAGGACTACTTCTAAAGTGGCCAGCTCCGCTACTGATGACCTTCTCTTTAAAAATATAATTTGCATTATTTGATTTTAGGCAGAACTACAACAGTATTCCATTTTTATGCTGCTAAAGATATTGCAGTGGCCTTACAAAGATGAAACAATGTAATATTTTACAAGATAATGTGTAGTGTTCTTATTCAATAGAATAACAACCAGAAGATACTCTGCTGTGACCAGTAAAATGGGTCATCAGGGCAAGAAGGATAGGCATTAGTTGGTCAGGCCAGGGTTGCCTACTGACACGGTCACCTGATTGTTTACACAGTTTATCAGCCAGGACAACTCTGAAAAAATGATGTCTTCCGTATCATATTTAGAAAGAGTATCATGAAGATATTACTGCTGTGAGTCAAGGAACAACACCAATTTCAACCTGGCTTCCGTGTTTTGGTGTTAAGGACCCATATGGGTGGGAGAGTGCATGATAAACATAGAAATTCTAGGCGTTTATGTTTTATATGGATCAGGAGTAAATCCTTGAACGTTGTACACACAGGGCTGTTTTGTTCTTTGGAGAGGATAGGGAAGAAGAAATAAGTGGCACCCTGTGTACTTGTTCCTGACCAGTCATTCATCATTGTGCCATCTCCATCCTTTTCATAGATTGAAAATGATGTCGAGGAGACTGCTGTTGAAATGCCAGGTTTTAACCCAAGATACACCCAACTGTTTGTCTTGGGTGACAATCACCAGATTTTGTTAAAAAAACAGGACACCTGAAAACTCCACAAAACAGTGTAGCCGACTGTCCATATTTTGTATATGCTCCATAAAAACAATGATGGAAAATGTAAAACACTAATAGCTGCAATTTCCCTGTCTGTTCTTTCCCTCTTTAATAATACCCTTTGGTGTTCTTCTTTGCAGAGGAGCATCTCTTGTTGCATGTCAGCAGCCTTGGAAGCTTTTTGTAAACAGCTGACTTCACTCTTGTGGTTTGTGCAGCACTTCTCTCTGCCCATTCTTGTTTTACCCTCTCCACCCTGCACTTTCTCTGTATTAGTGTTATACTCTCCCTCACTTTGATAGATTGGATTGGACCTAGTTTTATGGACTAGATCTCCAATGTCAAAATGTTGCATTTAAACATTCACCTTTTTAAATTTTGTCTGCCACTAAAAGACAACAGTAAAGTTTTGTTTCCTAATATCACTGGTAACCATACATAAACACTGTCACTGGAAACGTGTAAAACTCATCATGTATAAATGAATGCAAAAACACTACATGCAGAACAGGGGAAGTGAAAATGTCTGAACAGAAAGGCTTTTTATATACTTTGCTTTTTCTGCAATAAAGAATGCCTATTATCTCAATTGCAAAGAACACTGAACTGTTCTTGCACACCTAAGCTTACAATGTTGGCATATGCAGGTTTGAATTAACATACATGGCAGTTTATTCATCCTGGGATTGCCATTTAAGTAGGGATAGTTTTGCTATAAAGCAAATTTGTGTCTATATATAAAAGACGTGTATGGTTACTTAATTCTTGGTGTATTTATTCTAGATCTGTGCAATAATCCAGTGCAAAACTTTGCCTTTGTACAGGAGATAACTGTTATATAAGACCAGTCACTGATGCTCTCTCTCCATGTGCAGGATGACTGGTCTTATATCCGCCCCCTTGTTGTCCTTCCCACAGCTCTGGTCTGTACATTATTATTTATTATTATTATACAGTATTTATATAGAGCCATCATATTACGCAGCGCTGTACCAAGTCCATAGTCGTGTCTCTAACTGTCCCTCAAAGAAACCTCGGTTTATATATATAAATATATATATATATATATATATATATTCTTGTACCATGCTAATAAACAAAAGGGCCATGACCAGTGTTGTAATGTTCATTCTTTATTTTTTTATTACATTGCTACATGTGTTGCAAAATAAATCTTTCACAATAAATGGCTGCACAAAGCATTTTTGGAGGACTTCTCTAAATTAATTTCTCCTTTGTGGTCTGCAGAAACCTGCAAAGTTATATGATGTAAGCCTTATAGTGTGCTGCAACATGTGTCAGTGGTGTATTATTATAGTGCATTGGGGCATCACTCAAAATAAGTGGCGCTGTAGAACACTCAGCTGTGCATGACACATTGTAACAGGTTATCACAAAACACTGCATTGTATATGGCTGAATGTTTCCACAATGATTACTTTTGCTATTTTGAAAAGCTAGTATGAAGGAAAAATATTAGTTTAATTCAGCCATTCTCAGCCAGGAACCATGAAACCTTAAGCTAGGGGGTTCCTCAAACTTTGGCTGATTCACCTCTCATTTGACAATGCCTGCAAAGTTCTTTGGCCAACACCACTTGGTAGAACCAGCTGCATGACTCTACCAATGTTTTAGGAATCTATAAAAGTGTTATTCTAGCCACCATTGTAGGAGGGCTTTATTTCTACTGGCCACCAAGTTAAGATGCTTTTTTCACAAAGACCCCCAAGAATTAGTTTTATTAGGGATTCCTGGAGACTTCAAAATTATTTCAAGGGTTCAGTTTTGTGTATTAGTTCATCATAGTTTATATAATTGAGGGCATTGTCAGGGGTGCGTCCTTTTTAAATACTTATGTGCTAATAAATGTCCATTTTTTTAATTTAAAATAGTTGGTAGGTATATAAAACACATTTGACTTGAGGATTGATTGGCTCTGCCTCCAAGCCTCGCTAATCTATTGGCTTCCCCTGCATAGTTATATAATGGAACTATGGGGCTTTCAGATGATGTGCCATCGCAAATGTTTGCATTTTCCATTTCACTAGACACCCAATTATAGCGCGATTCAAACAAAGAGTAAACAAAGCAGAGTTTATGATGAAAGAAAAGTTTAGACCTATTCATAGGCTTTGCAAAAAAAAAAAACAACCTACGGGCGCCTGGAGAAAATTATCACTGTCAATGTCCACTATGAAATAGCGTGTGATTGAGGCCGATGTGATAATAGCCAGTATGTGCGCAGTGCCTGTCCCCCGTCACCTTCCTAAACGTCTTTCCCTGAGATCTCACAGTGTGACCTGCCAGTTTGTGGGTAATTTATTTCTATGTCTGTACTTCACATTTAGCATTGGACTGCTCTGATCAAAGACATAGCTATGGTAGACCACTATATTGGTTTGAGGGCAGCATGGGTGAAGGAGGGAAGTACTTTTCTGACCATATAATGATTTTTCTAAGCAGCAATATCTCTAGCACCTGGCAGCTCAGATACATATGTAACATACAGTTAAAGAGAACCTGAATTTAGGACATGCTGAACAAACCTTTAGCCCAATTGAAGTTTTACAATTAAAGTTACAATTACATTTTTTTTAACTTTACCCCTGCCTTATGTGATTTGGCACTGATTTATGCCTAAAGGACTATTTTATTTTAGTGAAAGTAAGGAATAAGTCTGTAGTTCTGTATTAGCATTCACCTCATACTAGACTTTCCAAGCTAATTACAGACTCACAAGAGAATGGGAGAGCTACCAAAGGTCATTTAAAAGCCCAGCATGTGTTGCAAATACAATGTCATGCAAGCAATCTGAAATATATTTCTGCAAAAAAAATGTTTTACAAAACATATATACCCTGTATAGGTTTCATGTCTAATCTATTTTAAACCTACACAGTGCTGAGCCCCATGTGATGAAGCCGAGTTCTAAACCACCAATCTCCAGTGCTATCACATGGAAGATGGATGTGTTACATAGTGCTTCATACCTAGAAGTGCTAGGTAATTATATTTTCTTGGTCCTGCCTGGAAAGATTAGAAGGAATCAGGATGTAGTAGGTGTACACACTTAGGGACCTGTAGGAGAGTTCCTACCCCAAAATCTCAAGCACATCAGTTGAACAATGATGTAGCCTTTGCTCATGGCTCCTTCATACAGGTCTCACATATAATTTTCTAGTCTATAAAGATGTGCTGGTCAAGCTGCCACAATACACTAACAATTAGTGAGGTTGGCCAGCCTTTCAAGACATCATAAACATATGTTTAGCTAGCGGCATCCAAGTTTTTAGAAGTTGGCTGCACGTAAAAAGGAATATTCATACCCCAATACATTCTAACATGGCCTCAGCTGAACGTAAAAATTAATATAATTGGTTCAGATAAAAAAACTGACCTATTTCGGCTCGGTGTGTGTAATATTCAACTAGATCATTAATAAAAAAAATTTGTGCCATTGGCTCCCTATGAACATGGCAATACAGTGGAAAGAACTTATCTATTATATCATATATATATCATGCCATGTATATATCATATATTTACATAAATATTCAGCATTTTCTGCACAATGATTAGTAGAATAATTTAACCTTCAAAGGTAATTTTCACTTAGGTGAAAGAAAGTAGAGTTTCACTTGCAAAGAATACCGAATCACAAGCAAGAAAAAAAATGTGATTTTTGTTGGCACTGGGCGATGTCAGCACAACTTCATTTAACTCACTAAGCTATGTGAACTTTCCAATTTCAAAGTGAACCTTCACTCAGGTTATTGTGTCATCGTTTACAAGCAAAAAAGGTTTTAAGTTTGTGTGTAAATGTTTGTTGATGTGTGTATATACGTGTGTGTGTGGCCTACTCTATGCTAATTTGTCTGTCTGTCTGTGTAGATCTTACTAGCATACATGTGTATCAGCGGGTGTATGTCTGGGCGTCTGTCCGTCTTAGTGTAAATTAGTGCATGTGTGTCAGTGTATGATTACCGGTTCAGATTTGTTGTGTTTGCTGCCACATTTTACCAGGTAATGGGTTTATTAGGAGTGTATACATGATCTAAAGTAGGAAGTTAGCAGTTATGCAGAGCGATACTTTTATAGGATAGGAGGTGGTGGCATCCCTATCCTTATCCAGTATCTATATTTTACTTTCCTCATCTTATGGTTCTTTATATGCTGCTAATTACCCTCCATTATTTAAAGAAATGACTTCACTTATGCACTCTTTCTCCATTGAGACACTATTGGTTATTTATTGTTTTTCATATTATGTGGTTCACTTTTCTATGTTTATGTTTACAGTTCTCTTTATTTTCTTGTCTAATCTCCTTTATTCCCCTCTCTATGTATTGTTATGTTTGTTTATTAATTATTAAAAATTACAATTTAAAAAAAGAAAAGAAAATGTCTTTATTACTTCATTTTTTTTAATTTATTTTACTTTTATTTTTTTAAGTAATATTTACCTTTGCGGAATTCAGCGATACCCATAGATTTAATCCTTCGCAGACTGATCCAGCGCTAGTTGTTCCTGATGACAGGAGCCCTGCTCACTAGTGTGCCGTGAGAGATCTTAGGGTGTATCGTGGAAAATTATCCAATTTCAGGTAATTAGTTTGAAAATGAATATTTATTTACTGCAAATAATTTGTCTTATTTGTCTATACCAGCTATGTATAGTGATAGGGAGAACAAATAAATACTCCCCCACTAGATGGCAGCAGGTAGCTAATTACCCTGTCTGTGACATTTTTGTTTAGTGATGTCCTGCAAGATTTTTCTAATGTAAAATATGTGCCACGAAAGGTTGGGAAACACTGATGTAAGGCAATCTTGGATTTGAGTTTTGGAATGGGCCAGTAACCCTGGATTATAGTTTGGTTTATATAAAAGAGAGACTGTAAAGGTCCATTGTTATATATGGAACATTTAAAGAGATTATCTAGTCAAAATAAAACTAAAGCAAATTATATTGTAAATAGTGTCCAAAGAATTTAAGGTTACAGTTGTTTATGTAAAATAAAGGAATGCAGCCATGATAAAACACTATAACTGTGAGGGATCGTCTGCCCTCATCCATTATGGACGACAGTGACTGAGCAATGCGTGACGTCATCATTAGACTGCCGGCTTCCTGTTCGGCGCACACTTCTTCCCATGCTTCTGTTTAGCTGTATGATCAGCAGAGAATGGAGGAGGATCGAACAGTGAACCCGGTCCGATCTGCAGAGTTGGTGGATGTCGGTTCCTCAGAAGGTGATGACAGCCATGAGTGGCCATAGTATTACTTTAAGAATGTGAAAGCCATATGATCACTTCTGGTTGCATACAGGAGAAGGGAACAGTAAGGCAGGACAAACGTGTTTGGATTTTCACCATTAAGTACTAAAAGGATGACGCTTTAAAACCCTGAATGTTCGCCCAAATTGCGTTTGTACAAACTAGTGCAGTGTATTTCTCATTAAGTGACATTCTTATTATGTCTATATTGTGGGCAAGTAGCCTGGAAAAATAGAGGTGATCTCCTCCTCCTTATGTGCAATTAAAATCAAATATTAAAGTATTGTGTACAGTTAGTGTTTGGGCTTGTGGTGACCCATATCAAAGAAAAATATTTGTATATATAATATATAGCTAGGCACCGTTCACCCTGACCATGAGGTTGTAGGAGAAGCTACATAGGCAGCAACCACATTTGAAATGAATGGGGGCTGGTCAAAAATATTGGTACCCCTGCATTCATGTCAGAAAAAGCCCCATTTGTCTCATAAAATTGTTGCAATTACAAATATAAAGATAAAGAAAGAAGAAAACAGGCTTTGTGTGTCAAAGACGATTGAATGTATTGATAAACAAAAGCAATATTTATAATGGTCCTACATATTAGCATAGTACTCCTATGCTAACTGTGCTAATAAATTATATTGACAAAATGTCATGTCTCCGTTACCAACTCGTTTCACCCATGTAGGGATCCACTATAGGGTAATGGGGTCCATCCGAGTGATTTATTATCCTCCTGAGCAGTAAGCCTGAACGTGGCTCGGGGTAAAAAGTAAACACTTACCTGGTCCCATCAGCACCCGCCAGTGTCTTGCCATCCTCTGGTCACGTTCTCTTCGTCGATCTGTCCCCCGGCGAGAGCGCTGAGCTTTCAGGTGACACTAGGGGTGCAGCGAGAATTTCAAATTATTTTGTATTGCATTCAATACAAAGTAACCTTATAGCGTTTGAAACACAAAATCATGTCAAAGTTTCTTAAATTTTTTTTATAATTTATTTTCACATGATTTTGTGTTTCAAACTTTATTATACTCATACTATTATATTATACTGTAAAATGAATTTTCATGAATGGCAGTGTACTGCTTTTAGACATATAAATCCAGACAGAAATGAACCTCCCAGAAGGTTAATAAATCACGGACGGATTCCATTACCCCATAGTGGGCCTCTACATATGTTCTTAACCTAACACTTCAACATGAAGTATATTGACAAAGTCAACCTATAAATGTCTCCTTATCCCCCGAGGAAGCCTTTTAGGGGAAACGCGTTGGGTACTGAGATTTTTTTTTGCCAATATAACTTATTGCATTGCACAGAAGGACTATGTTTAGCACATTCAGCATATGAGTGTAATGTTAATATGTAGTACTGTTATAAATAGTGCTTTTGTTTATCAATACATTCATTGACACCTTATCAGAATCATACTAAATAGACTTAATTTGAGCATGTGATGCTTATTTTTAATTCAACAAGACGAAAGAGAAAGATTGATGATATGTAAAAGGAAGAATTGTTTGAATGATGGATAAAGAGCCTTGATCAACTTCCAAACAAATTCAAGCTGACCTGCAGGGACAGGGTACAACAGTGTCAGCTCGCACTATGGGTCGCCATCTGAATGAAAATGGAAGCTATTGCAGGGGACCCAGCAGGACCCCACAGCTGGCACAAACTTAAACAAGCCAGATTGGAGTTTGCTAAAACTCACCTGTGGAAGCCTCAATCCTTTTGGGAGAATGTCCAAGTCTAGTACGCTAGACAGATCTAGACAAAAATGCAGATTTTTGGTAATGCACATCATTCAACTGTTTACAGAAAACAAAAAGAGTCCTTCAAAGAAAGAACATGGTCCCTACAGTCAAACAATTTTGAAATGAATTGGTTTAAGACAAAATTGGAGAGTTCTGAAGTGGCCAGCAATGAATTCACATCTAAATCCCCTGTGGGGAGATCTAAAATCAGCAGGTGGGAGAAGGAACCCTTCAAATGTGAGACCTGGAGCAGCTGGCAAAGGTTATCCAAAATTCCAGTTTAGAGATGTAAAAGACTCCTTGATAGTTACAGAAAGTGAATAACATCCGTTAATTCTTCCAAAGGGTATTCTACCAAGTATTAAGTTGAGGGTGCCAATAATTTTGTCAAGAACATCGTATTTTTTTTTTCTGCTTTTTCGTGTTCTTCTAGTGCCAACAAAATAAATAAACATGACAAAACCAAAGCATTTGTAATTGCAACAACTTTCTGGGAGAAGTGGTGCATTTTCTGACATAAATGCAAGGGTGCCACTATCTTTGCTTATGATTGTATGTGTGTATATATAGATAGATGTGGCACTTAGAAGGCAAATCAGGACGAGTATCCCCATTCCCCCCTAGTGGTGGTTGGCTAAGCAGTGGTAAACCCTAATGATGCTTGAGCTGTAATCTGGGTTTACCTTTTATTAGCCTTTAGAAGGAGAGGGCGTATGGGGATGCTCTTCCTCCAGCCCTAGAATACTGACTTTCCAAGTGCCGTCACTTTAGCTACATGAAGGGAAAGGTATTATGGGGACACACTGAACCTAGCAGAGCTGTTTTGTACCTGAGTTGGCAGAACACACCCCCTCTAGGCTTGCCGGGTTCATTGTTTATAGGTGTTTTCCAACAGTTTATTTTTAAAACACAGCAAGGAGCATTCTCTTAAACACTCAAAAACGTGCCTCCAACAAACACCCTCATGTAGACTAGCTCTTTGGAATGCATGGGAATTTCAGATATGGGTGTTTAAATGCTCAGGTTAAATACTAGGGAGACAATCCAGGTAGACTAGGCTTTACCCTTCAGACCGAATGACATATGCCATCTTGTTCATGCAAACCTCAGTTTTTTTCCTTTTCCCATACATACCATAACTTCTATTGCATTTCTTTTTTGCCCAAAGGTCTGTACAACAAGTTGCTTATAAATTCAAAGCAGAAGAAAAATGGATTGTCTTCTCCAATTGTCAGAATGCCACGGAGCAGCAGTAAGTCAGTTTTTAAGTTCATACTTTTTATTAACCTCTCTAGCAGTTCATTTCTGTCCGAATTTATATGTCTAAAAGCGGTACAATGTTTTTAATGAAAATGTATTTTACAGTATATTAGTATGCCTATAATAAAGTTTGAAACACAAAATCATGTCAAAATAACAAATTAGTATTACAAAAAAAATAAACTTTGACATAATTTGTGTTTCATATTGTATTATACTCATATATTATACTGTAAAATACATTTTCAAGAAAGACAATGTACCACTTTTAGACATATAAATCCAGTGTATTGCATTCAATACAGTAATTTTGTATTGAGTGCAATACAAAATAATTTGAATTTCTGACCGTGCCCCTGGTGGCGGCTGTACGCACCAACGTCACTGGGAACTCGCGGTTGAACGTGAGCGTACTCGCCGGAGGACAGATCGAGGAAGAGGACGCGGCCAGAGGATAGCAGGACACTGGAGGACGCCAATAGGACCAGGTAAGTGTTTGTTTTTTACTTTTTGTGACTCGGGGTTACTGCTTTCAGCTCGTTTTTTTTACCTCATCTAACTCGTGGTTACTGCTGGGGAGGTTAATTGATGATATTTTCAGCTTGGACTCACCTTTTATTTACATAACTGTGGCTGGATAGAATAAACAACAGTTTATCTTGTGTTTTGTTGTCACAGTACTTGACCGAGTCCAGAGTTTTCTGCCTCAGATGGCCTCAGCCAATGAAAAACTCAGCCAAGAAATGAAAGACTGTCCAGCTGGAACCTATGACATAGAGAATGTTGAAGATCAGGAAAAGATCATTGAAATGGCAAGGATGTTGCTTTCATTAATGGTTTAGTTTTTTATTTTCTCTGCATAACAGCTATTAGAGGGGGAATTAGCATACCGCCCAATCCATGTGCTTAGAGCACAAATACAGGGACAATATTTGAGATCTGGGTGATTTTTACACATGTTCTATAGTTATATTTATTGTTAATGTATGGTGGTGCAAAAGATAACAAAACGTACCGCAATAAAAACTTAACAGATGTTCTAACCCTTCCCGAGTCCTTATAAATCATGATAAAGGTGATAATCTTTTCCTATTAAGAAATAAAACCTAAATCTGGGATAAGAGTATGGCCTATACGCTTTTTTTTTTTCTTTTAATATAAATATATATTATGTTCAGACCTTAATGACATGTTCTCATTTTACAACATTTATTACATCACAATTGTTGATTGTTTGTATGCAGGATGTGGCCTTGGTTGAACTGAACAGTTCTGACTCCAGTGAAGAAGAGGAAGAGAGCAACTCAGATGAAAGCTCTGACAGTGATGCACAAGAAGTAACTGAGCACAATATCAAACTGAGCAAAAAAAAGAAAAAGGCCAAAATCGAAGTATTAAAAGGAAATTCTGAAATGAACCAGAGTTGATAGGACTCTGCAGTTCCTGTATATAACAAAGGACAGTGCAATACTATAACGAGAAGAGCTATAACTAAGAAGAAATGTTAGAAAAGTTCTATTTAATCAAAAGAAAAGTAGTGTCTCAGTTGTTAATTATTACTCACATCTCCCGTTATGCAGGAATTACTCTGTAAAGTGTTATAAATATATTTTTTGCAGTGTTTGTATCATTTTAACATTGGAATATCTGCTTTTTATAAAAGTATATATACCCATCAATTTCGATACTTCTTTGGTTTTCTACTGGACCGCTAATCTACTGATTTATAATAAAAAGATCTCTGTGAGGTCCCTGGGTCCATTACATAATGTTCTCACTATTTCTATTTTTTTTTTCATTCAATATTTTCTAGTATTGAATGTGCCAGGAACTGACGGACAAATCTTACCACAGTAATTTCAAGATTAGAAACCCAGGGTGATTCTACCCACTGAAATGCTACTCGGAGGAAAATTTGTGTGACATTATACATTTGCCTTATTTGTAGATATTGTACATTTATTAATAAAATATATTATGTTGATTACAGAATGTTTTCGGCCAACGTTGTTTTGACTACATACAAAAAATTGTATACATGGCGAATGGTACAGTGACATCTCTTATTATAATTCTATAGTGTTCTTTTTATATCTATAATTGTACCGGGCAGGGGGGATTAAATGTTACATTTCAAGCTGGTAGGTTCTTAGTTGCAGAAGGAACAGTCTCTTTTTCAGTAAAATAAATTTACCTAACTGATCACATTTTAAAGCTTAAACTCTCCTCTCCTTGCATCTTCAAATGGTCTCTTCTGGGTCCTGGGGTTTTTGTCCATCTTGATTGGCCAGGCTAGAAAATTGTAGCAGTTGAATTTTTGCAAGGGAGTTCATTTATTTCTGGAAGCCAGTGATGCCAAGATTGTATACTAATTGCACACTAAGCTGTGCAAATGCAAGTTAGTGTACATTAAGGAAAAGGCTTGTTCATAGAAAGTAAACAAAAATACCTACATTTTTAACAATTCAATCAGTTCAACAAAAATACCTACATTTTTATCTATTAAAACTTGCCTAGGAAACCTAAAGTGTTTTTTATTTTAATTTTGGATGCCATGGGCAAGGGTTGGACACTCCCAACATTGTACTGTGGTCTTTGAGGGAAGATTTACCACTCTAACTGCTGTATTGTACTACTGCAAATTTAAAAGAAAAGGGAAGTTTAAATAAAAAAGTTGCCCTTAGAACAAGAGATTAACCTCCTTGGCAGTATGAATAATAAGTATTTTTAAATGTAAAAGCAGTACATTTAAAAATACTTATTTTAAATTTCCTGCTGCACGGCCCGTCACGGCCGGCATCTGTGTCCCCTGGCCTCATGTTCCCAACATTCACAGGCTGGGGAGGCAGATGCCAGTTGGCATCTGTGTAGCCTGGTAATGCCCTGGAGGCATTGCCAGGGGAAGCAGATGCGGGGCATCACTGGAGAACGCTGCAGAAACATGGGGACCAGGTAGGACTTAAAAACTCCCAACGCTTTTGGTAATGAAAATTAACCCCGACCCACACTCGGGAATACTGCCAGGGAGGTTAAGGAAAATCTTTTAACATTGAAACCTGATCTGAAAGTTCCCTTACTTTGGACTATTTCCTCCTCTGCTTTCTGTACAAGAGACACAGAAACCTAAAAGTAAATTTCCCCAATGGTACACTGCAAAAATTTAAATAACAAGGGTTTTACACTTTTCTATTTTATTCAAAATGATCCCAACAGGTTTAGTCTATGGACACTCCAATTGTGATTTTGGATGACAGAATATGTATATATTTCATACTCGCCTCTCCAGCACTCCTCTAGATATTGTGCTTTTGCAATGAACACAAAATACCTGAATGCTACCAGTTGTAGAGAACAAGACCTGCTTAAAGGGGGACCTAATTCTCACATTATTCAGCTATTAGACCAGTCAGGACTATGAAGTCACAGAAAGTGTAGATTTCCCTTCTATACCTGGCCGCTGCTTTACAATGTCCTCTTAATGAATGATGGGTATGTATACCTATAATGCCAACTGAGGGACAAGGGGGTCAGAAGTTTTCACTTTTCTGCTTGGAAGAAGGAATCAATCATCTTACAAGTTGCTGACCTTGAAAATGCTTAGAAATATTGTTACCTGTAAAACTAACTGGCCTTTTAGCTATTTATGTAATTTAAGGTATATTACCTGTGGTTTGTGTACTTTTCCACAAAGGTTTCTTTAGTTAGATAATTGTGAGTGGTAGTTGTTTATCTGTTTGTTGTCCTGAAAGACTGAATGTGCCAACCCTTAGAAGGTATATTAAAAAAAGAAAAGTTTTTTGGCAAAAAAAGTATTGTATTCAATAATAATTCTCATATAACAATACAAAGCATTTTAGTCCAGTAAGCCACAATGAAAGCTTGTAATTTACAGAGAATGTTGATTACAATTTAGGCCCTAAGGCTTTACAGTAGTCATCCAGCATATTGTGCTCATATACAAGCATAAATGTTTTAACTTGCAGACAAGAATTTGTTCATATGGATTGTTGTACCTGACGCGTTTCACTCTATTAGACTTCCTCAGGGGTAGCGGTACATCAACAAAAACTTACACATGCAGTTAATGTATATGGTCTTGCTATGTGACTTAGGTCTGAAGGCTTGAAGATGCCAAGGGAGTCCCAAGTATTATAGGGGAGTTTTTAGTTGTTGTTGGTATTGCCCCTGTTATTTACTGTACAGCAGGCTATTAAGGATCCCAGGAGATAGTTGTAGATCTGTAAAAATATAAACTTGTTCTTCATAACGAGCAGTGTAGTGTGGAAAAACTGCTGGAGTGCAGTGAAACATTTATGGTTGTATATGTGCACAATATGCTAGATGAATACTGAATGGCGCCCTTTAGGGCCTAAACTGTAATCAACATCCCCTGTAAACCACAAGCTTCATTGTGGCTTACTGGACACAAATGCTTTGTATTGTTATATAAGAATTATCATTGAATTCAATACTTTTATTTGCCAAAAAAAAACTTTCTTTTCTTTTTATTTAATATTACTTTTTCACAAAACTAGAGGAACAGAAAACACATAAACTACACTCATTGGACACTATATTAGGTAAATCTGTTCAATTGCTTATTAACGCAAATACCTTATCAGCCAATTTAGGTATGTAGACATTGACCTGCTGATGTTAAAACCTAACATCAGAATGGGAAGAAAGGTGATTTAGGTGACTGAATGTGGCATGATTGTTGGTGCCAGGCAGGCTGGACTGAGTATTTGAGAAACTTGATCTCTAAGGTTTACAGAAAATGGCCTGAAAAGGGAAGGTATCCACCGAGCAGCAGTTCTCAGTAGTAAAATGCATTGTTGATTCCATAGGTCAGAATAAAATGATCAAACTTGTATAAAGCCAACAGTAATAAAAATTCTTTAGATTATAACTGAGGTATGCGGAAGAACGTCTCTGAATACACAATATGTCAAGCTTTGACGCAGATGGACTACAGCAGCAGAAGACCACACAGCGTGCCATGCTTCTCTGCTTGGAACAGGCACCTAAGGCTAGAATTCTACCAGACTCACAGAAATTGGACAAAATTGGGAAAATGTGGCCTGCTCTGATGAGTCTCTATGCAACATTCAGATGGTACGGACAACAATTTATGCTACAATACCATGCATGTTAAAGTGGAACCAAAGTTAAAATAAAAAATCCTTCTTACCTTTACTTCCGCAGATTTTAAGTGAAAAAGTCTATAAACTGCAAAACACTTGTGTCATTTATAGGTTGTGTCAGCTTATCACTACAGCTGATGTTTGTTAACATGGAACAAAAGAGACCTGTTTTAAATGTAGGATACTAAGTGATTGCAGGATAATGGGAAACACTATGTAGTCTATTGAAATGTATGTACAGGAATTACTGATATAGTGTCATTTGCAACAGGACTGACAATATATTATGGGCAAAGAGCTGTATAGTAGACTACTGACATCTGTGACCAGGGTAAAGGAGGAAGCAGGAGTAAATAAAGCATTAAAGTTCTAATTATATAATAGGAAACGGTTTTTTTTCACGCAGTGAACAAAAATGTGAATGTTCCATATAAAGTAGAAAAAAAAATTGTGCCTCCCCGTCGGGGAATCGAACCCCGGTCTCCCGCGTGACAGGCGGGGATACTTACCACTATACTAACGAGGAAATGCATGTTGATCTTTCCTTCTCTACTGTCTACATGTGTGAGGCTGAAGGAAAGCTGTGTTGGAGTCATGCGATTATTATTTAAAGGAAAATGTTGTTTGGTCATTGATATTTTAAAAACTGCCTGACTTCTAGTGATTACTCTTAACCTCACAGGGGATTACGGTAACAGATTCATCTCCTGATCCATCCTGATAACCGAGTTATGTCCGCAATATTGCCTCTCCAGCTTGGTACTAATCGTTACATGTATCTGTTACTGATATCTGCAGACACACACCTAATGTATTCCTGATCTCTGCTCCGTACTCCCATTCATGATCACTGTACCCGAGCACTTATTGGGATCTCTGCAGACACTCCTCTATCTCTAGGGATGTGTACACAGGGAGCTGAACCATGATCCCTGTACCTTTATACCTGTACCATTCTAATGATCTCTGTATCTACATACCTGTACCATTTAATGATCTCTGCACCTATATACCTCTAACATTCTAATGATCTCTGCACTTACATACCTGTACTATTGTAATGATCCCTGTACCTTTATACCTGTACCATTCTAATGATCTCTGCACCTACATACCTGTACCATTCTAATGATCTCTGCCCCTACATACCTGTACCATTCTAATGATCTCTGCCCCTACATACCTGTTCTATTCTAATGATCTCTGCACCTACATACCTGTACTATTGTAATGATCTCTGCACCTACATACCTGTACCATTCTAATGATCTCTGCCCCTACATACCTGTACCATTCTAATAATCTCTGCATCTACATACCTGTACCATTTAATGATCTCTGCACCTACATACCTGTACCATTCTAATGATCTCTGCACCTACATACCTGTACCATTCTAATGGTCTCTGCCCCTACATACCTGTACCATTCTAATAATCTCTGCATCTACATACCTGTACCATTTAATGATCTCTGTAACTACATACCTGTACAATTCTAATGATCCCTGTACCTACATACCTGTACCTTTAATGATCTCTGCACCTACATCACTTCAATCTTTGATCAGTTGGTGATTGTTGGTATCAGCAAGGCACTTTTTGCCATGATCAGGAATGGAGACATCCACTAAGGAACCTCATAAGCTTGGCACAGGAATACCAGGACCATGAGGTACAGGACACATAGTGGATGGGGGATTTGTTTTTCAAGTTGTACTCCTCAATGTTACAAAAGCAATCATTGCTGTGATTGTAGGGCTCCACCCAGACCATAGGCAAATTTATTTAATGTTTTCTTACCTTGGGACCACAGTCCAAGCTCTTCCATGCAAATACAGAGAACTTTATGTGGAGCCAGTGACTTGTCCTAATCACCAAGTTTCACTCCAAAATTTTTTGAAATAATTTTCTTAACTAAGACAATGATCTTCCAAAAAGCATAAGTATTATTGAAATCTTTGGAAAAAAATGTTCCCATTGCAGGCCTGTGTTATTGTTGGAAAGTTGCACTCAATTTCCTATCTGCCAAAACATTGTTAGCAAGCTGGGAATGAGGAAATATCTCTTCTAAATATCTTCCATATGCTATCCAAAATAAAAAAAGAACATAAACAGTTGTCAGCATAGCTCACTTTAGCTCACCCAGCTGCCCTGGTAGCAGGGACTTACCTTTTATGACATCATTGACAGTTTAACTGAACTGTGCACTCAAAGTCACAAACATTATGTTTGGTTTGTATAGATGTCTGAGAGAACAAATATCTGTGTTTCTGTATAGCATTCAATCTGCCTCAAACTGGAGCCTGTAAATACCAGTATGGATTTGATAAAAGTTTGGATTTGATTGGCTATCATGGGGCAGTGACGATTATCTGATTGATCTGTGTTTAACTTCATCTACATTTGTCATATGGGGATGATCGTGACTGATAAATTTCTACTGGGCGTCAGTTAGATGTGTTAGGGTCAGTTAAGTTTAAAATAACTATGGTAATATTTGTGAAATGCATGTCTTACCTAACCTTTATGGTATTGAAATGTATTGTGAAATTTTCCATAGCTGCGAACACACTGGGTGTACACGAAATAACCAAAAATTAGGTTTATCAAGTTATTACAAACATATTGAGTTCTATTTATAAAGCAGTGAATCTTAAAGAATCCTTAAAAAATAAAGCAGTGAATCTGCTTTATAAATAGACCTCTTGTTGGGGGCAGGAGGAGGGGGTCTTCCATGTCCAGGTGTTTTCAATGGCAGTTTTTTATTTTTCTCCAGAGAATGTTTGGTGAATGTCAGATTGACTGCTTTATAAACAGAGTAGCATATTTGTAGTGAATATAAAGTTATATTACAGTGAATCTGGTAGAACTAAACCTGATTATCATAAAAGTGTGAGTAGACACTTCATTGCAAAAAGAATATTTAATGTCTCTTCTGTATGTGTGCATGATCCCAACATATTGGGTGCCAACAAAGAAAGATTTCCCATGCACATGTTTGTGAGTAGCATTGCTCTCCCCTGGCCAATAAATGGACACAGATCCCAAACCCAAAAAAGGATTAGGTGACGATATCAGTGTTAGTAAAACATGTGGGGGGGAGTTTAGTTCTGCTGTAATCAAATACTTATTGCAGGTGAAGCTTCCAGGTGCATGTGCCTTTATTAGGAGTGCTTTAATCACTACCAGTGAATTTATGCCATACCTCCCCAGTTTTGAATATGACACCAAGAGGACACCATGGGATATAAAAGACATCACCCTGTCTAGCATGGGTGAAGTCTATTTGTGCTGAATATTGGATATGACTTACAGAACATAAACATTGTAGACAGTCTATGGTCCTTGTACCTGCAAAATACAGGTCAAAGAACCCCTAGCAACCTCTAAAAGAACTCTGAATGAGAATAGCTGCTCCATATAAAAAAAAAGTCCACAGAAAATATGTTTTCAGTTTAATTTAGTTAAGATAATTCATTTATACCATTTGTTAAAATGAAGTGCACTGTGAATATTCTTTCCCTGGATTATTGTATTTTATCCAGTTTGCACAAATTATTATTGTACAGAAAAAAACTTTTACACAAGCGACAGTCAGATCAGTAACCGTGACCTACCATGATTACATGTCAGGATAGTGTGTGGCCAAGGTGCCTTGTACCTGGTTGTTTCAAAACCTACCAATGGAGATAGATGAAGGATGAACACTACATTATAAAGGAAAAATGTTACACAACAAGCTGTGGTTTGTGATTGCATAACAAAGGAAATTCTAGGAAGTCTTGCATAAAAACCGCAGAACTGTGCAAACATTATGTAATGGATTAAGGAAATGTATCAGTATAATATAAATGGAGATTGTATGTTCAATCCATGTTTGTTATGGCTGCCTGCAAATTTACCCATTTTTTCCTTAATCAAGGAACATGCTGCAAAATTTTTCACACACCATGTTAGTGTGTTTCTTGGGAATTGTGAAGTTATTATTGGAATGCAAGCATCTCTGTGATTTTATCTCACTATTATATCTTACTATATGTAAAAAACACAGAGACCGTTGATCCAGGGAATCAGGAAGGATTTTTTTTCCCCTGTTGAAGCAAATTGTACCAGGGTTTTTTTGCCTTCCGCTGGACCAACTGTCCATAGGGTTTTATATCTGGGATATGTTTATTTTCTCTAGTGGTTGAACTTGATGGACTTATGTCTTTTTTCAACCCAACATACTATGTAACTATGTAAGCAAACCAGTTCACTCAGGGATACACACATATTTGAATTGGAGCACATGCCGCAATACAGTTTTTTGAACAGGGTGTGAAGCAACCAATTCCTGCAATGTGTGGAAATGAGCACCAAGCATATCCCGGCAGGCAATCAACCATTTATCAGCTTCTTCTCCAAGTAGCATGAGACAAGAGAAACACCACGGTGACTTTAAGAATGGGATCACAGGGTCCTACGGCTCCCTAGAAGGGACAGACCACCTCTCATTCACATAAATACCAGTACAATACCAAGGTTTTTTCATAATTCTGTTCACATCATAACAGCCTGGTAACAAACCTTTTGCAATGCTCTTTATACTACCCACAGGTAAAATAATAGAAGTCCTTATTATTTTACATTTATACTTCTGATGTGTAGTACACAAGATACAAAACATATACAGAACTCCAGCCTAAAGTTGCTAACACATTAAACCTTTTCAACATGGCAGTGGTAACTGTTAGGCACCCAAATCCAGGAAATCCAGGCGAGGTGCTACAAGGGCCCAGAGAAATATAGGGAATGGAGTCTTCACCAAACTGGTCCTCACATAAGGAGGACCTTGATGAAAAAGGAGATATATTTTCAAATCACACTCCTCATCTGCTCTTTAGTTCACTGTGCTCCATGGAAGAGGACCCAGAACTGGATGACCTCACGTATTGTTGGGAAACTACACCCTGCCTGTAAAAATATGCTTCTTCATCATTAGAAGTTCACAAGTTTCCTATTCCAGTAACCTCTTTTCATTTGCTAGTATAATGCAGGGTCAAAAAGTTCTGTTTTTCTGCTTGGTGCGATATATTGTTTTTATTAGCAAAATCTTTTGTCCCTGAAAACCCTTAAATTATTTTAGTGACTAATCTACATATTGTAGATGGGATGAAAAAGTTTCTTTTATCAGAAAGAATTATTTTAACCTTGACGAACGTCATGGAGAGCCACAGCTTTTCGATTTTCTTTCATGCTATTACTATCGTCTATAAATTGAAGGATAACAGTGAAATATGGGATGTAAACATGTACACTGAGCACATAAACATTTCAGGACCTGATTAGCTTGAAATGGACTATAAATATGAAGTGCACTATAAATATAAAGCTGTAATGCTGTTAAGTGATAATATGGTAAAGCATGTACTGGCAGAAAATAACTGTGGTTGCATGGCTGGGCCACCAGCCAGCATACCTTGAGAAAGCAAGCAAGTTGGTTCATGAACTAACACTTGGACTTGGAAGATTCCCATTAGGGATTGTTCGAGGGAATGTCTGATTCACTGTTTTATAAACAGAGCCCATTCTGTGTGAGCTTTGAGAATAAAGTGATGTTGGTTGGATGAAATTCTAATAAAAACTAGTGGCAATAACACCTTATTGAACCATAATAACCATGTATAACTGACCACTTCTGCCTAACTTATTTGAAAGCATTCAGATGTATGACTGGTAATTCTTTGCACATTTGCAGCTTTTCACAACTAGCTTGTATATGAGCATTTGCCATTCTGCTACGGTAAATATAGCAGAACAACTTGTTATCTGACTAAAGTGTGATATGTTACTTGTTAGCTGGTAATGCATAAAGGAGAAATATTATTATTAGCCAGAATGCCACTTTTTAAAAAGGATAATATAGCATATACAATTACAATAGAGACATTTGTTAATTTCATGTTAATAAAATGATTAGTCCATTTCAATCTGCAGCCTCTGTAATGATCTAAAAAGTGCCCAAAATGCTAAGCATTATGGCAATCTGGAAGTGTTTTGCACACAGTAAATATATGATAATATGAGAGAATATGATTAAATATATGAGACTATGATAAACCTATAGAAATGTAATTTCCTCCTTGTGTGATTTGATCACTGATATTCTCAGAAGTCTGAGCTAACATACAAGTTACATTTTAGACATCCCCTGCTATAGAATTTTAAGTTTCAGTGAGATAGACTTTATCCATTTTTATATAACTTTGGGTTAACTATTTCTAAAGTAGATGCAGACATTGCCGATTGTTTCATCATATCACAAGTGCAATGGTGGTTATAATGAATTAGAGTCTCTTTCTGAAATGTGTTTGCAAAGGACATAATGGAACAAACATGAATTTAATAATAAGAAAGGAAGTTGAAATCCTTGAAATGTATAGGGTTTGTTGGAGTTACACTTTAAAGTGGAGCTTTCATGAAGTTTATACAGCTATATATAACACTTCTAACATGTCAAAACACACAGCAACATTATAAATAAAAGTGACTTTGCCAAGGTAGTGGTCAGCAGGCAGACAGCAGGAAGTAATTCCACAGTATTCACTACACCAGTGTTTAGTCTGCAACATTGTAACTCAATAGCAAATCACAAGAGAATAATCCAGTGGGTAGAAGGAAACTGATCTGTGTCAGACATTTATGAACACTACTCAGTAGATGCTTAGATGTAATTCAGAATAGCACTGAACATAGAACATTTTCTATCAAATGAAGGCATTGCCAGGCAGTGGTAGCACTGTGATCTTTGTTATTTAAAGTGCATGTATAGCCACATTTGCACAACATTTTTTGGATAGTGTGAGGAAGCATTACAAGCGGACATTATTTTTTTCATATTTATAATGACAGGACAGGCTGTAAATGGAAATCTGTAAAATGAAGACGATTTGGTACTGCATACTTCAACATGTACTAATGACTAATTTTCTGTCATTTGTTTATAACGAATTCCTAATAGTAGGAGTGGGACTTGTACCTTTCTGAATTGTTAAGAACCTGTTTAACTTCAACAAAGCATGGTTATAAGGAGAGCACCTTTCTGATGAGAACCTGCATGCATCCTGTGAGTTAAATTCTGGTGGCTAAATAACTTTTTAGTAATATGTAAATTTCACTAATATTGCTAATGTTATACATTTTTCAGTTCAGTCTATCAAGAATAAAACTACAAACACATCTCAGAAGATTGTCACCTAAGCAGAGATCTGTTTTTAAAGTTTGACATCAAACATGATCTGGAGAATAAATCACTGCTATTGAAAACATATGGACTTGGAATAATTCTTCACCAGAGAATGTTTGGTAAATGTCAGTTGTGTTGCTTTATGAATAGATCTCATAATATTAGAACAGCTTAGCCTTTTTACACCTCATCGATCATTACAGGTAGTCCCGATGTTAAGGACATCTGACATATGGACGACTCCTAGATATGAACAGGGCTTCCCTGCTCCCCCCTGTGCAGGACAGAGGCTTGGTGAGGGGTGGTTTGCATGACTTGCAGAAGAAATCTTTTGCTCAACACAGCTGAGACTGAGCTCTTTCTGCAGCTTCTTGTAACTCTTTAATGTCCAAGACAAACTCTGCAGTTGTTTCTTCTTGCATATCAAAGCACAGTTCGCTTCAGAAGTTAATGAATGTCTGGGCTCCAAAAATTTTTTTTGTGATTAACTCACAGTGAGAATTTTATATATTATTAATATTATTATTAATATACAGTATTTATATAGCACCATCATATTACACAGCGCTGTACAAAGTTGATAGTCGTGTCACTAACTGTCCATCAAAGGAGCTCACAATCTAATGTCCCTACTATAGTCATATGTGGTTAATGTAGTCTAAGGTCCATTTTAGGGGGAAGCCAATTAACTTAACTGCATGTTTTTGGGATGTGGGAGGAAACCGGAGTACCCGGAGGAAACCCTATAGTAACTGACACCACCCTGCCTAATAATATGTTGAGACAAACATCTGTCCTAACTGCATTTATTAAAATAATGTACCTGTTCCGACTTTCATACAAATTCTACTTAAGAACAAACCTACAGTCCCTATCTCGTATGTAACCTGGGGACTACCTGTACTCCTCTTCTGTGTATGTGTTTGTGAAGGATGCATTTAAATATTTGTTTGTGTCACAAAAGAGTGATGTCACAATATTACATAAAATGTATTCAGTAGTACTTTTGCATTAAAAATTACTCAAGAACCCAGTGAGCTACTAAGGAAACCAACATCCAGACATATATATATCAGTGTAATCTAAACCCTAATGGGATGATATATATAATGATAGAATACTGTGAATTATATTAAGTCAATATTTTTTATATAAAATTATGTTTTTAATAAAGTAACTTGGAAAGATAGATCATAAAAAGAATCAAATTTGCATAGCATACTATTGACTGCTATATTTGTTAAAGACAAATTCATTTATTTACCTAATTAAAATAAAGAATAAGAACACTTGTATATATTTACATCCATCCAGCACTGGCTGTATATCTGGATCCTGGTTGACAAAGGTGGATCATACTTGCACATGAACACATGGAATGTAAATATGGAGAAGATTTTACTCCGCAGAGAAGAGAAAGTCTGTTTGGCTGTGTTCAGACTGGCAGTGAGGTTGTGTTGCAGTTACCACTTCCTCATTCCAGTAAACCACCTTCTTTCACCAGTGTCAGATCCATAGAAAATGGATGGGGGTGGCAGGACCGGTTCTGTAATATGGGTGATGGAGTGCTGGTAAGGTGCCAGTCACTGGGAGTCACGTAAGAACCCCCTTAGATAGGTGGTCTGCTTGGTTTTGCAAGTATACCCCTTCAAGGCTTATAACTGTATTGGGTTCAAATAAATCTCCTTTATTATTTCAAGATATGAGGGGATAATGTTGTAAATGCAAGCTACCCCCCCCCCCCCCCACACACACACACACAAATGACCACAAATGCATTTGAAATAAAAACCCCACACTACCATTTCTTGGCACAAAAATTGGCTGCAGTGTTCATTATTATGTACTATACAACTATACTATATATACTTTACTATAACATACAAACCCCTTTTAAACTTTTCAAAAATAATAAACACATTTGAACCAACATCAAACAACTAATGGTTGCCCAGAAAAGCCAAAGAATGCAGCTAAAAAATTAATTAGATGAAATTATCACAGGTCAACATGTCATTTTTATCAGATAAAATTTTATGTGGCCTTTGTAGTATTTTTTTGTGGATTTCAAATATGTGTTTAGTTTTTCTCTAACACGTCTAGTTTTTGTTTTGCAGCTAATTATATTATGTGTGGAATTCGTTAGAGCCTTAACATATTACAACATTTAACAGTTTTCTTTTTTTAAGGTTGGAGACCGCACTAACTGCGATTAATTTCATTTTTCATCATGCCTAGAAATTGCCTTAATGATCCAGACAGTTTCTGTTACGTATGTGGTTCATTCACAATGAAAGCACAACGTCGCTAAATTACCACAGAACTTAAAAAGATTTACAAATTATATTTCGGCTGTCCACTTGGTGACCAGGATAAATCTTGGGTTCCACATCAGACTGTGTGACTGGATAAATCGGCTTTAAACAACAATGCTTCAAAGGGAAAAACCGAAAACAGATCTGAAATCTGCTCCAAAAACCGATTTAGAAAAGATTGCTGTGGTTTCTGATGATTATCAAAACTAATTTTTTGTTGACCTGTGTAATCAGTTTTTTTTAAGTCAGTTTTTGTGAGGAGGACTGTCTGACATAAACATCTGGAATTTTCTATACGTATAAATACACTAGAGCCAATGGGATTTTGTTTAGACCAGCTGACCCTCACACCTACACAGGTAAGTCTGCCTGGAGATATTCCTAACCAATAGCCTGAGAGAGATACGGGAGGGGATCTAGAAAGGTGGGGTGCAGCGTTCCCATGAAGGAGCCACTAATATTTAATTTAATATTGGTGGTTCTATTTTAGGGACCCAAGCAACCTGAGGTTATGACTTACCTAAAGCACCTGATAATGAACCTCTACCATGTCTCCAGACATGACAAAGGCTTGGACCCCTATTAGGGGGAGATTTACCCCTCTCCTTGTACCGGTGATGGGAAATTGAGATCTGTCCCCAGAACAAGACTAGAGCAGATATTGCCCAATATGGAGACCTGTTCCAGGGACAATAAGTGGAGAATTACCCTCACTATAGGAGATTTCCTCCAGCACCTGGAATCTCTGAGACCGGAAATGAAAGCTGATTTCCCTATTAGGACACAAGCAGCAAAATATAGACATTTAACCCTTCTAACCCTTCACTATATTATTATTCTTTTGTGCTCAGTACGGACATTAGTGACCGGTGTCCACGGGTAATCTAAACAAAAAAAATAATAGACTTGAGGTTTTGCTGTAACTATTATTATTGTAACTGTCTACTATACTTATTTGCATTATTTGTGATGTAATTATTGCAAACCCAGGTGTTATCACCAGTACTAATAATTATATGCCGGTAATACAGAGTACATTGTATATGCAGGTGTCTTTTATAACACATCGCGCCTCCTGGTCACATGACTGAGTCACCAGAGGACTACATTTCCCATAAGAACTAGCGCCGCGCCGCGCATGCTGGGATTGCGCTTAATGCCAACTGTTAGGGCTGTGTGTAGTCAGTGTGGTGTGAGCGAGCATAGAGCTTTGTAGCAGCCATGTCAGACCCCAGCTCCTTCTGTGACCCCGACCAATTCATCACCCGACACATCAATCTGCACCTCAATGTGGACTTCACCAACCGAGTCATCTCTGCCTCCAGCGCCCTGACCGTGCGATGTCTGCAGGACTGCCTCCCCAGCCTGGTAGTACACCATTGTCTACAGATACGCACACCTGTGTCTGTATAAGATAACCATTACACATCTGTATATCCCTTTCTGGTACCTGTAACCTCACCTGTACTCTTCTCTGGTCCCTGCACCCTCACCTGTACTCTTCTCTGATCCCTGCACCCTCACACACACACATCTGTACTCATTTTCTGATTTCTGCACTCTCACATCTGTGCACCCCTTTTGCTTTCTTAATCCTAGTACCCCCCCAGAGATCCATATCCTTGTCTGTTTTTTTCCCATACATATTTGCGCCCCTTTCAAATCTTCTCCCTGATTTCTGACTATAATTTGTAGACATTACACAGTATTTGACTAGCTTTAACAGAACAGCTGTAGTTTCTGTAAAACCAAAAAATGTTTCCTTATTTTAATTCTTACTATATGTAAATAATTTTTAGGGTACTCGGTTTTTATTTTCTTGTAATACCAATTTTTCCCTAGAACCAGCCTGGGTGCCGCCACCACTGTTTTGCATATATTCCACACCCTGTACTGTGCAGCGCAGATCTTGGTTCATAATTATAGTGGGATTTATTAATCATCTTGTTGCCTATCAAGTCTTTCTCCTTTGGAAAATGAGGGCAGCTCCTAATTGGACTTCTAGACTATCAGGGGTCACCTTAAGAAAAAAGAGAGAATGTCATAACTGATTGAAAATTATGGTTAGTATTCATTGCCATAAAAGGGATCATAAAAAATATCCCCCACATTTCGTGGGTTTATCAGTCCCCCTTCATCAGGGCTTTACCATAGATAAAGCCCTGATAGATGTTATACTGGGCCATTTATATTCTTGCTGAGCGATCGTTTCAGTGATCATTCACATGATCGAGTTAGTAGCATGACTCTTTAGCTATCTGTATGGGACATTTTTTCCACTAAGCTAAGTTTTAGTTAGTTTGTAGAGATTCTCAAAGACTTGAAACCTTTTTTCAAGGGTTTCCCAGGGGTAAAAAGTTTGAGATAGGATAATGTAAAGTAAGATCATAATGTTATGGTGGAGGTGGAAGTGGTTTTGGCAGGTAAAGCAGTTGGTACCCCAGTATTCCTGAGTAGGCTACAGCACCTATGTAGAAGGTAAGGTGGAATGTTCCTGACAGCCAAGGGGCTATTGTATAGATAGGCCAATGAATGATAAGACGGTAGGATCATTCTGGAGGTGAAAGAGTTTGGGACACAATCTGGAAGGATTATAATCTGTATGCCGCAGTATCTGGGGAGACAAAAAGGGAATCTATGCATACCCCGTAGAAGTGTACCATGCTGAGTATCATTTGAGTAGTGCCCAATTTTTCTCTCCTTCCACTGCTTTATTCCAATGGTCAGATGTTCTGACTGTGCAGAGGGCTCTTCCAATATGTCTACACCCAGAATGAATTTAGTGTTTCATCATAACATTTATTTTGGCTCTTGTAGTGTTTGCCTAAAACATGTTAATTTTATCTACTTGCCATTTCCTGGTGAGTGATTTCTTGTAATTGGAGCCTGGCTGCCCTTACATCAATGCCAGAAGCAAACAGAACTCCAATATATCACCTTATTACTTTTCCTTTTCTTTTGTTTATGTATTTCCCATTTAGTATCTTTTTTGTTGGTTTGTATCATTAGGCTAATAATAATTACAGAGAAATCGCCTCTGAAAAAGTCAGTCCTGTTTTTAATTTAAAAAAATCTAATTTCTGCTGATTTCCTCAAACCTCTCAGACATTTCTTGTCAATATTTACTGACCCTGGCTTCAGTTGTGCATTATTGCTCAGGATCATTTCTAGGATGGTGGTCAACTGTACATTTAGTGGTTTGGCTATAGGTAAGGAGATCTTTTTTCTGCTATTAAATTACTATTTCGTAATCTAAGATTTAGAAAAAAATTGCTTCATTGGTATAAAGTTACAAAACAACTTGTGGTCAGTCAAGTGTGTCACTGAGTTAAATACTGAATGTGTAATTCAGTCTAATGTCTGCATCTTCTACAGGGATCTAGTGCTTTTTTTTTTTTTTTTAGGGAGACACCTGGTAGTGACATGAGAGGCTTAGCTTAGTCAACACCCCAGTGATCAGAAAGCAATGCTTTATATGAAAAAAGAAATCATGTCTGCCTTCCTACAGATATATTATAATAAATTGTATTACAAAATAAATCTGCCCCGTTTTCTGCCACAATTTTCTATATTGGGGTGTAAACATCTGTTACCCCTGGGGGGAGCTCATCTCAACACCCATGGATCTGTTGCTTCAAATAGCCAATCTTACTGTATGTCTGGTGATATGATATGCTATACGTGGATACATACATTTCTTTTAATCACTTATCTGTTTTACATTGTTGTTTCCACCTTTGATTTTTGTCCACTTTGTATTAGTTCATCCCATTTATCTCCCATTTTTATGCAATGTTATCTGTTGGTAATTGTAATTTGTATTTGGTTGACCTTAATATAAAAACACACATTTACACATTGATAGTGGTAATAAAGCTTGTCTCTTACACAGTAAGCTCTTCTGTCCTATGTATTGGTTCAGTGGAGGGCTTCTTTTTTGCTTTTATTTCTTCTTGCTATACTACTCAGTTGTACTTTCTTGTTGGGCCAATCCCAAGTCTTGGTTTCCATACACTGCACTGATGGTAGCTAAAAAGAACTCTTTCAGTTTGGAACAAATGGCTCTATAATATTAGGCTGTACTATACACCAGAGGTCCTGAAATTACTGGTGGCCTTTGGTCCAAATAGCAATGACTTGCCTGGTTCTACCATCAATCTTCCATTTTTGCATTATGTGATGGAGACATGATTAGCCTTAGTTATAAAAAGGCTCCACTGTGCTATACCTTTGTTCATTGGAGGATTTTAGAGTTTATGTTGAACTTTTTTTTCTTTTGCACATCAATTTTTCAAAGACTGGAGGTGCTGGATCACTGATGTTCACTCATGATAGTCTATCTTCTCCACTCTTGATGAACTTTAATAAATCAGCCCTATGTTGGTTGGAGATCAGTATACTGTATAGTCATGGCATAGGTTGAGACAAAGTAGCTGCTGTACATGTATCCAGGATTTGCCTTCCGACCCAGTCAGTGAAAATTGCTGATGTTGCCAAACTTGAGAAGACCAGGTGTAATTAGCAACAGAGCCACTATCTGGCTGTTGCGTCACTGGAGGAGTTGGTTTGATTGGTAAACATGGTAAAATGTGCAGTTATACTAAGCATATTGGTACTATGACAAAACCCCAATTGTCAGCAGTGGAGTTTACTTTAAATAATACTTGGTGATGACTGCTGTAACGTTTTTGTTCCTATTCCTCTTTAGGGGGAGTGTTTTCCAATTGTGTTCCTATAATGTCACCTGGTGAGCACTGGAAGCAGCCATGCTGCCACATTGCACCAATGCATGTAATGTGTATTACTATAACACAGTAATGTGAATGGGCCATAAACATTGTGGTCTTAGGTATGAGCAGTGCACCCTGAACATCAACACCTAGCAATTCACTTGCCATAAAGCAGTCTATAAACTGGCAGCGGCTATATGAATTTACTGCACCGTTTTATTTATCTTTTTGAGTATTTGTAAAACATTTACTGATTTGATCTATTTATTAAGTCTATATTCTATAAACCAGGTTTGCTAATCCTTTCTGACTTCATGTATTTTAATTTTAGGTTTTGGATACCAAGGACCTGACCATAAAGAAAGTTTCAGTAAATGGACAAGAGGCAAAGTTTTCTCTTGGGGAGAGTCACAGTTTTAAAGGCAGTCCTCTTACTATCTGTCTTCCCTGCCCACTGACAAGGTAAAACTTGCTACTTTTTTCCGGTAGATAAAAGCTGGTTTGCAGATTGCAGATTAGAAGACTGATTCCTAAATTTTGTGTTAAGTCGTAATTAATTGAGATTTTCCCACTATATAGGAACCCATTGGTGTATGCAATTTATGATACTCTCTTGTGTGAATTGGCTATAAGTGCTAAGTAATTGGCTAGGTGTTTATTCTTTGTACTGTGTATTATTTGTGTTGTATGATTAGATTTTGCAGTCTTTGACCTATTTTATTGCTTGTGTTTATTACCTTCATATCTGACTTGTCTCCAGCACATTCCTAATCACCTTATTTCAGGTACAAAGTCTGTGTCTTTGATTGATCATTGTTCTACAAGATGCTTGCCTAGCATTTTTTGAGTTCTAATCATGCTGGCAAACAGGCATCATATCTGGTATTGATATTGCTTGCACGTCAGATAGTTCCCGAACCTGTGTTCAGGTTGGTTGTTGCATTGTATAGTTCACAATGTATAACAATAAATTCTGGCATGAATGCTCCTTTTTTACAAATGGGTTTAAAGGAGTATGTGTTAGAGGCCTGTATGTGCCAGGCTGCAAATAAAATTTAAAATAATACCTAAGCTCATCTTAATAGGTGTATCAGATGTATCCAGTATCTATTGTACTAAAACTTGGTGGCAATAAAATCTTTAGAAGATCTCATTTTGGTAAAAGGACAGCAAAAGCTTTTCAATGTAACAATCTTAGCATAGACTAGCTCATGTGATACTGACATAAATGGTAGCGGGCTGCTACTGGAAATTATAGCCTCGTGTTCTATAAATCTTCCCGAAAAGTTCATTTCTTTTTGTATTGTTGTATTGTGCTTCACTTTTAACCTATCCATATTTTTTTTTACAGAGGGCAGGAAGCTATAGTGGAAATCTGCTCTGAAACATCTCCCAAATCTTCAGCTCTTCAATGGCTCAACCCACAGCAGACTGCAGGAAAGACTCACCCTTATCTTTTCAGCCAGTGCCAGGTAATAACACTGTTCTGTCTCCTTTAAAAGATATGCTTTATCAATCTCTGTTTTAGTTGTTTTTACTTTTGCAGATTCTTTAAAAGGTTATTTTTAATGAATGATGGGTTAAGTGTAGCATGTTCGTAGTCAAGTTCTCCCCATCAACCATTGAAAAGCACTGTGCCCAATACTCCCCTATTCCATTGATCTGTGGTTTATTTTGCCTATACTTCAGGATACATACACATGCCCAGAAAAACTGCTAAAATGTGTGAGTATTAAAGCAATGGGAATTCAGGCTGACAAAACAGTTCACTGTTTTTTGCCCACTCGACTAGTTATTGGAGGTCTCCTTCAATACTGTACACATCTAATATACGCTAAGTAAACTTTTAGAGAGTATTCTGGTATAACCCATTGTATACCATGAAGAAAAAATAATGCTCCAAATAACTTTTTGAAACAAGTGGAATAAAAGTCATTGCATGGATACATGATTCCAAGTCAGTGGACATTCCTTTTAAGAAATGGAGTGTATGAGTCAGTTGTAAATCTGGCAAGAATAGGCCACCCACCTAAGTAAGGTAGGCCAATAATTGACACATGACTACTCTGAATGAGTTAAAAGCCTTGGTGGCTGCAATAGAGACTTTACTGACAACAGCTACTGTATGGGTGCTTTACCTGTCACAGCTTTTTGGACATTGCAAAATGTTAACTAAATCTCAGATAACATCTTCTCAGTTGCCAGAAGGCACCTGGGAGCATCAGACTAAAATAAAATTTGTGATTAAAATTCCAATATTGTATCTTATTAAAATACCCTATTACCACCACTATGTTGATGATGCTTTTAAGGGTAGAAGTATTCCACAAATACAGAGAAATTATGTAGGAAAATGTGATGCAATGTAAATGAAACCTGAACCTACATTTGTGAACTGAAATGCCCCCTTTAGTGTTCAGATCTCAATCCAATAGAGCATTAGTGGCTGGGTTTTACATTTCAGCCATGATCCTTCTGTAGTTTAGGTGAGCTTAAGCGATTTTTACCTCTAGGAATGGGAAAAATTGCACACATTACACATACAAAGTTGATAGTGCTTCATCCACAGGCTAAATGCTTTAATTGATGTTGAACTTGCATCTACACAATACCTAAAACAAATCCATCATAAAATCCACTGTAATTCAGTGTTAAGGATTAAATGTGAAAACTTTTTATCGACACATTGGAACTAATTTAAAGTTCTCTAAGGCTGGAGAGATACACTTTCATTGGTGAAGCTGGGTGATCCAGCAAACCTGGAATGGATTTCAGAAACGTTATTTGCTATTACCAATTGTTTTCAATCCTGGACCAGATCCATTCCAGGTTTGCTAAATCACCCAGCTTCTCCAAAAGTGTATCTCTCCAGCCTTAGAGAGCTTTATTAAATCGGGTCCTATGTCACACTTGTCTTGTTTGTAACAATGTGGTAATGTGGTAAATATTTTCACCGCAAATATTAACTGCACAGTTGATGCAAGGTGTACGTCTGCTTTGTGGTGACTAGTTATTTACCCATCACTCTTGTTTCCTCTCCCGATGATATGTGTTAATATTTTTTAAAACCGTGTTATTTTTGGCTTTAATTTTAGATCATGGCAGAGGAATTGTTTCCTTTTTGTTTTATATAATGGCAACATATCTATCAGAGTAAGTTACATCAGTCCATGACCCTGATGACATTTACTTTCCATTGTCACTGCTACCAAATATATTGGGAACAGTTTTCAGTGGAAGTAGTTGACCTACCACAAGAATATCTTTGGAATAAAAGTCAAACTCCAGCTAAAATTATATATTTATAAAGTATTGGAGATGTTACCAGACAGTAAGTATTAATGCAGAAGAGTGGAGAGGGGAACCCACCCACTGCCCGGAGAGGGAGAATTTCTAGCAAGGTTTTAGCCTTGAGAAAAATAAAGCAATAAAACATATTTACTGAGTTTATCAACAACTTTAGGATCACTGATTTGGAATTATGCAGAGCTGTTTATTATGTGTGCTGGTGTAGAACTGTCTTGGAGCATGCAAAGATACAAATCTTGTGCAGAACTGCATCCCGGACCCAGTGTTTCAGGCAAGCCAAGGATGCCAAATACTTTTATCTAGCCAGGCTATATGAGACAACATAACATTAGCATTGTGTCCAGTTAGGACAATTGCTTTACGTTTTGTTTTTAAGCATGTAACCAGTACAAAAAATGACAAGGCCATTGCATTTGGACAATACAGATAAATCTTTTTATAGCCGTTGTTTTTGCTTTAAGAATATTGCATGCATTACTCACATTGGTTAAGTGTTCACATTTAGCTAGTGGTCACTAGTGACGTCTAGAGGTAAGAAAGTAAAGTGCTATCAAACATCAACCAGAACTACTAGAAGTTATCCATACCCATGATTGTAACAAGGAAAATGTTGTGTTATTCCTAAACTAATGTTACAATTTTCTTAGATCTAGTCTTCTTTTTTCTCCTATGGCATTATGAATTTTTTACCCAATTTTTGGTAGTTTTTTGACAATCTGTAGTGTTTTTTTTTTATTTTTTTTTTTTTGGGGGGGGGGTATTTTCTTTATTGCAGTCCAGGCCTAAAATGTACCAAAATGAGCTCACCTCAAAAAGATAATTTTACACATACATTTTATTTGTACAATTGAAGTGGCTTTCAGAAGATAAGGATTCTTCTCTTTGGCTGAACTCGGTCAACAGCACTACTGATACATGAAATTAGAAGGCCACAGCACGTGTATCAGGATACAACAGATAAAGAAAATATAGATTCTACAGCTGTGTTCAGCCAAGTTCAGTATGACACTGTTACGAAAAAACAACTACTGTTTACTTCTCTTCTCCATAACGTGGTGAGAAAGAGTTCTGTAGTCCAAAGGGAGACATTGGGTAGTGCTTATAACAGTTTTAGGACTTCAGTGCAGCAAACGTACAGAAGTAGTCAACAAAAGAAATGCAGAATTATATACACAACTTGTAAAAATCAAAATATTATTCAGTTTATTGATACTTTAAATCACTGTTTCTCAACCAAGGTTCCTCCAGAGGTTGCTAAGGATCCTTGAGCAATTTGTGGCTCTCAGGTCAGTTTAATTGACACCATTGACCTTTTAGTTATCTTAAGGGATTGCATTGTTCCTACTGGCCAGCAATGTACAACACATTCTTTCTACTGACCACCAAAATAATGTACTACAAATTGTGAATATGGTAAGGGTTCCCTAAGATCTGAAAGTTCTTTTAGTGGTTCCCCATGTTCAAAAGGTTGAGAAACACTGTTTTAAATGGTTTGTTTATTATTGTGCAGCAATTCCCCCTATATCCCATGCAAGAATTAACTGCAAGAGCAAAAGGAATAGGTCAACTAATGGCTAACTTGGACTGCCAGCATATTTGATATAGTTGTCTAGTTCATTCCCATTAGCTAATATGTATATTTTACATTTAATATGCTAAACTTGCCTACGGATTATACCCAGATTTTATAATCTCTACTTAGATTTACATTTATCTGTGCAGTACAATGTCCTCTCAGAGTTTGGTATTTATCCAGTAAAGATAACTGCTCTCTTTTCCTTTTTTTTTTTTTTTTTTTTTTTTTTTTTTTTCAGGCTACACATTGCAGAACAATCATTCCTTGTCAAGATACTCCAGGTGTAAAATTCACTTACTACAGTCAGGTTTGTTGTTGAATTAAAAAACTAAAACTCCAATAGGTTAAACATCCCATAACAACTACATTGTATACCAAAAGGTTTTTCAACAAATATTCTATATATTTTTTCAGGTTTCCATTCCCAAAGAACTAGTGGCACTGATGAGTGCTCTGAATGATGGGGATTTCCTTGATCCAAACGACAACAAGAGGAAAATTTATCGTTTCAAACAAAATGTATGTTTTTTTTTTTTTCTTTACAGTACTTATTAGCCACAGGCCCTTTCTTCTTCTAAATGGTAATGATTTGACATTTTTATTTGTAATCCCAGTGATAAAAACAGTTAGGTAAATACCTACTGTGTGTGAGTAAGCCACAGTTGTAAAAATCAAACATCTCCACGGTACACATCATCTTCTTCCCTAGCTGCCAATTCCACAGTTGGTAGCAAATATTTAATACAAGGGGGCATATTTTTCATCATCAGATGACTCCTGGGTACATTTGTTTGTTTTGTTTGCTATGTTTTCATTTACTTATACAGAGGAAGTTTCTAACTTCTGTTAATGTGCAATTAAGCAACGAAAACTGAGCTGGTATAAACTTTCCCAGGATCAGTAATCGAGGATAAATGCCAGTAAAGGTAAACTAGTTTTATAATTGTCAGACATATTTTGAATGTATGCAAAGTTAAATTATTAGGATGGTTCCTTTCCAGGATCAAACGACCAATCCTCCATAATGTACAAAATGGATTGGTCTAGGTGGCTTGTACATGTAATGGCAAATGTTACTGAGACATAGATGTTACAAGAAAAAAAAAGCTGTATTTGTTATGAATTGGATTATTAAAGCATAATAAATGGTCTAAGGGCAAAACAATTATTAAACGTATAATTCATCATTGAAAGTTTATGGCTTATAGATTAGCTAAATCTCAGAACAGTAATTCACCTATTCATGTAACAGTTCATTTTTATTTACATTAGGTGCCGATACCAAGCTACCTCATTGCCCTGGTTGTTGGAGCTTTAGAAGGAAGGTAACTAAACTGCTGAAAAAAAGTTTTATTTTTAGCTTTTCTTTTAGCACACAAGTAGACAGCCAATCTACAGGTTGTATACTAAGTCTAAAGATCAATCAGATCAGGCGTTTTTGAATGTGGTCCATAGTATGTACCATGCAGTTCAGAGTACAGACAGGAGCAGTTTGGGTATATAGTGTATAGAATAGTATAAAAAGTGTGAGGGATCTGGAGCATGTGACATATAGCACAACATACATATTGATGAGGTATAGGATAATCTCTAAGACACATAAAGTGTTAAAGTTTGGAGTATGTGACATTCAGCACAATGACAGACCTGAGCAATCTAGGGTTTGTAATGTATTGCTCAGTATGAGTAGCCATGGTGGTATAGAACGGTCTGTTTTTTTTTTTTTTTTTTTTTTTTTCTTCCTCACTAAGAATTACATTTTCAGGACAAGTTTGTGAGTCTACCCCTATTATTGGTTGTACCAGAGAAAGTAGGGGTAGACCCATGAAAATGTAACTGTTAGTGTGTGTGTATTAAGCCTTAAGCTTAATTTACTATACATAATATAGAGTGAAGGCTTCTAGCAAAATGTATTTAGTGGAGGCGTTTACCATTGTAAATTGATGAGGTGTCACACTGTGTTCCTTACCCAGGACAAGTGTGCAGATAAGGACTTATCTAACCTTCATAGTTGTTTCAAGGTAGTGACTTTGATAGTTTTAAAGATCATCCTACTAGCCACAAATTTTAGAAGGGGTAATTTGTAGTTGTACTTCTCCCTCATTCCTAGGGAGGATGGGGGGGGGGGGGTTGCAGAGTGAGTCTAGCATTGTTGGTACACTTACTATTCTTGCAGATCAGTTGATCAACATTTTTGTGGCTTAATTTATTACGTTATAATGTAAGGGGATCAAAATGTGTCATGCTTTTATCATCCTAACAGAAAGATTGGCCCCAGAACAACAGTGTGGACAGAGAAGGAGCTGCTGGAGGCTTCTGTCTATGAATTTGCAGAGGTTGGTTTAGCTTACTTTCTATTCTATGTAATATTGTTTTATTTATCATGGTCAGGGCTAAAACATAATTCTAGTCGTGTAAATGCTATTCTCTCCTTTTCAGTTAATAGGGTTCAACAGCTGAACCTGAAATGTTCACATAATTGAGTCAGATCAATGACCTACCAGTAAAGTCTTCTATACTATTGAGATATAATAAGGAGACTTAAAACACCCCATATTAAACTGAATGCTTTTTTGTGAGAGCACTTATAATTTATACCGTCTTTTCTAGTATTTATACCCAATGAGTAAAGACTTAACAAATTGAAAAAAATACAATTCACCAAGGCAAATATAGTTTTTCTTTACCCATTATGCTAGTTGTGGTGGGTGTATTAACGTTTAGTATTAACACTGAACAGATATTATTCTTCATTGTTTAAGGACATTGTTTAAGAATTACCTACTAGTTCTTCAATCTTTGTGTCCTTTTTGAGTTTTGTTTTCAGATCTCTGCATTATCTCACGTGAAACATTGCCCCAGAGCAGGAGCCTGTAATAAAGACCAGTCACTGCTAAGTTGCAGCCACAGATCTCCTTGCTGCACATTTTATGTGGTTATATGTGAACATACAAAAGGTGTTATGCACAAAAGCAGATTTATATATCTAAATGACAATGCATCTTTTATGGAGAGCTCAGCTTTACCTTGCCTCAGATATACTGTGCATTAGTTATTGATGTCTGTTTTTATATAACATATTTTTCCCATCTTTACACTTTAGACAGAGAAAATGCTGAAATATGCTGAAGATCTTGTTGGGCCCTATGTTTGGGAAAAATATGATCTGCTTATTTTACCACCATCATTTCCTTATGGCGGCATGGAAAATCCTTGTCTTACTTTTGTAACCCCAACCGTATTGGTAAGCTTTCACCACATAACGTATGTCACATTATTTGCTTTGCCTTCAACCCATTACTGCACGGCACAACTAGAACGAATGGAGATCATTTCACAATACATGTCACATTTCTAAAAAAATGCTTTTAGGTATGGAAAAACATGTGACTTCCACTTCTGTTTTGCTTGGAGATTGGCCCAGTGTTTTTACATGGGGGCAGAGAAAGGATCCACAGTCCTGTGTATTCCCTAAAATTATACTTGAATTGTATATGGGGCTTCCTTGCCTTGCTTGTGAATACGGGGTGATGGGGTAGTAAAGGAAAGATAAAAATACCAATAATAAATGCAAAAGTTAGTTAACTTTTAGTTAAGTCAATATGATCTTTACAACTTCCAGTCTGTGGCATTAAAAAATGATAAAGCCCCCAAAAATTCCAGGTTAGAAGATACCATAGTGACTATTCTTGTCTGTAATACACTGGTCACTTCAATAATAAATATATATATATATATATATATATATATATATATATATATATATATATATATATATATATATATATATATATATATATATATATATATGTACATTACATTGTATCCTTAGCGTTCTAGTGTTTCTGGATAAATAATTAAAAGGTCATAATTGTTCCTCTAGGACTCTGAGAATGTGGCTTTAGCTGCACTCCTTCCAGCAGAAAAAAATGATAAAATCATAAGTGTTTGGTAATTAAATAAGCTTTTTATAAGATATAACAGGGATGAGTCATCTACTTGCTCAGCTGCAGTCTTTGATTCCCAGGCCTCTTAAATAACCTTCCAATTTGTAGAGATTTGCCCTGCTACATGCAGGAACAAAATTGTGTCCTGTTAAATTCCTAATCCTCTGATGTACCATTATATTACATTTACAAAAGCACAAAATAAAATGCTTAGTTTTTGCCACATCCCATTTTGATTATTTGGATGCCATGAATGTCCAGTAATATAGGATTCATTTCCCATGAGACAGCTCTACTTGAGATAATGTTACCTTGGAGAAATATATAATTGAGATCAATGATAAAGTAGTGTTAGCTGTCCGTGGTGTAGCATGGTAATCTGCTTGATTAAAAATGTATATATTGCTTATCATTGGTGGGCACTAGTAGTGAGATCAATGTACCTTTTTTATTTTATTCATATAAATAGGGAGGCAGTATAGGGACCAGAAACACCTCTGACCTCGCCACTGATTACTGATTACTGACCTCGCCTGTAATATATGATAAACCACTATGGTCCATAGAAATCTATTTTGGAGTTCAGTGACCCTTCAAGATGTTTTTCCATGTGACCTACAAACGTCCATCATGGGCAGTAGTTCTATTCCATTTTTATAACATTTTGTGTTTATTTTTAGGCTGGTGACCGATCTCTTGCAGGTGTAAGTATTTATACCTTTATAAATATAACATATTGCAATGCATTTAATAAAATATATTTTTGTTTGTTGTGAACTAGAACTCGTAATTACCATACCCAAATCAATTTGTGCATTCCAGCACTTTTTGAGATATATATATTGTTTTTCATATAAAATTAGATGCATGCAGTATCACATAACTTGCTTGGCATACAAAGTGAATAATATTAGGAAGGTGAGTTTATAAAGCAGTAAATGTGTTTTTTTTTTTTTTTTTTTTTTTAAACCATACATTTATTGCGGGAAAATCAATCCCTGTCATTTAAAACATTGGGAAGATTTATCCGCAGTAAATATTTGGTCAAATTCACTGCTTTATAAATCTACCCCTAGTTATTGTACAACCTTCACTTAGAGAGTGGGAGTTATGATATTGATAAGGCTGCCACATAAAACATTGCAGCAACCTGTGACATGTGGGTTTCTAGAACATTGCTTTACTGGACAACTAGCACAGGCTGACTTTAAATGGAATTGGCTCTGTAAAATGCTTGTCTGTGTTATAACATTTGATATAGAAACATTCTCAGCATTTGCAGATTTCAAAGGAGTATTCAGTATGCGTCTATCCCAGAGTATATTATTAGATCACCTTTTTCTAATTTATAGGTCATAGCACATGAAATTTCACACAGCTGGACAGGAAACTTGGTTACAAACAGGACCTGGGAAAACTTCTGGTATGTACAACAACTCTGAATCACTCATCTCCTTACATGGTTGGCTTGTACACAGATAAAGAGCGTTCAGATTGAGATAGAACACTGTACAAATGTTCTTTTTACATTGTAGGTCCCACAGATCCACAGGTTAGTGTTATAGGAGAACATAAATATGGGCAATTATACAAAATAGCACTTCAGCCACCCAACTAGATTCAGTGGCTTTGGGTGAAGTGCTGTTGTGTAAGTTTGTTACACTTTTAGTGACATGTTTATTTTGTACACTTGTTGCTATTATTTCAGAAAACTAGATCTTACTAAAAAATGATTGTATATTGCTATTGGGTGGAAAGGGCAATTATGTCATGTAAGGCAGGTCACTAATTATTTTAAGCTTTACCCTTACTCACTACTTCAGCTATGAGCACAAAGGACCTGCTCATCAGTACAGTACCGGGTAAAGTATTTCAAAAGTTTAGTATTACTTTGTTAGAAACAGTAAAGAGGCCATTGACCAATGTGGCTGTATCTTTGCTTGGCCCTGATTTGTGGAACCTATTCTGATCAGTTTTGGCCAGATATCTCATTTGTTAAGATGAAAGATGTGACCCAAGGCTAGGTCCAATGTATGTGCTGAAATACTAAGCTAGGACAAAATCTACAGTGTGCCAGAACCCCAGCTGTCAAACTAATAGGTCGGTCCTGCAGGTTACACAGGCTGAATATGGTTATCCCTATGTAAACATCTGCTCCATAACAGTTGTCTGCTGTGCTCTGATTATCAGGAGCAAACAGGGCTCTGAATACAGAATTTCGAACAATCAGAGACTCAGAGTGCTACTGATAACGCAGGGAGAGTCGCATTGTAATTTGCAGGACAATATAGTGATAGGAGAGGCTCCCACCCCAGCTGAAATCACTGCAGTATAATAGGAATACATTTTTTTCTGATGAAAATCCATATCTGTATAACCTTATAAAATACTTTTTTTTTCAGGCTAAATGAGGGCCATACCGTCTATCTAGAGCGGAGGATTGATGGACTCCTCCATGGGGAACAGTTTCGGCATTTTAAAGCCTTGGGCGGTTGGAAAGAACTTCAAAATGCGGTACAGTAGAACAGATTTTATATTCTGGTGTAAACAACGGACACTTAAATAGAATGCTGGTATTCAGATCTGTCATTATCATTTTTATTGTAATTCTGACAGATCTATCATTAATAAAAAGATGTCTGCTTGTGGTGGTGGCAAACTACATTCTATGTATTTATTATGAGCTATTGCAAAGGTTTCTTTAAAGTTTAGAGTAGCTTTAGCTACATTTAGAGCTTGATGTAGAATATGGTTAATCGGTGCCTTCCCTGGTTCCTCCTTTTCTCCTCATTACAATGCAAATTGAATTATTAAAAAAAACATCTTTTGTGTTCATAACTTTTTGATCCAGTCACTTGGTTTTACTGCTTCCCTATGCAGTGGCAGCAGATCATGGCTGGTCAGTGAGGCTGGCGGTGTGCTATACCTAATGCTCAACCTATAATGCTAAACCTCTATGATTATAAAATGAAAAAAATAAATATAACGATTAATGAAGAGGGTGAGCCAGGGTCAATAAGGATAGCGAGGAATAGGACAGATGTAGCAGGATGTCCTATAGCCAATACTAAAATGAACTCCGATATTGTGCAGCTTCTAATGCACATTGTGGGAAGATTACAGCGTGCAGTAAAATCACAATAAGAAAGTGACCTTGTACAACTGTGCAGTACTCAGCTTCCGTGAATAATATCTGCTGTTACAATTTATGTAAGCTGTAGAAACTGCACATATTTCAGTCAGGCATTTCCCATTGAGGTTGATTAAGTAGTGGAGACTAAAGTTAATGTTCACCTAGCTTAGTGAAGCTGTGTCAACTTCAATCATCTAATAATCCTGTTGTTCCATTTTGTCTTTGACATGATTGCTATGCAAACTAAATATGATTGCATGTTTTTTAGTTAGTCAAATTATTATGCTTGAATCCAATGGCAAGCTGAACCCAGTGACTAGAATTACATAAAGCCAATTTGGCTGCCACCATATCCTTCTGGAAATTTATACAAATTAGGCATTAATTCAAGGTCTGTGAAATGTTAACCACTGTAAGAGTATTCACATTTGTCTGATCCCTTTCACATAATAAAAACTATTGAAAATACAATAATTACCATTTGCACTTGATAGTTTGTACAATTTGCCAAGCTCCTAGGGGTATATGAAAGCTTTTACTTTGCATTTATGTTCTCTTTGTAATTGCTGTAGTTTTAATACCAGAAGGCAAAGTTCGTGAACAAGTCTTAATTTCCATCTTACTTGCAATACTATTATGTAGTTTTTTTTCCATCACCTAAATAACAATTTTGTTAGTATTAATAATATTTCCTTCTTTCTGTATTTATTAATGACAGGTTAACACCTTTGGTGCCACCAATCCTCTTACAAATCTGGTTCCTAACCTGCATGAGGTGGATGTGGACGCAGCCTTTTCCTCTGTCCCTTATGAAAAAGGGTTTGCGTTGCTATTTTATCTTGAACAGCTTCTGGGAGGACCAGGTTTGCATTTTTTTTTCTTGCAATGATTATTGTGCTACTGCTGTATGTTTCTTGGCACAAAAGACTAATACTTTGAGATGGGAAAATGGCACCTGTGCAGACATTGGGTATCTACTGAAACTATAAAAGGGTAAAAATAGTAGACAAATAACATTAAAAAAAAAAAGACGTAAAAAGATCTATCAATTTTAGACTACTACTATATTTCATATTTTATTATGTCTGAATCATGTGACCTCATCTTTGCAACAGGGATCGCATGCAGACTTAGAGTTTCAGTGACCAAAAAAATAAAAAAAAATGTGCCTAAGCGTCAATAACTTCAGCTCATGCAAAAGTTATCATAAAAAAACCCTGAAATCCACTGACAGGTAAAGTTGAGTATCTCTGTATTTTATTCTGTACTGTTCCAACGTCTTGTCAGTATTGAAGCTTGACCATTCCTTCCTGGCTTCAGGAAGTTTATGCTGGCCAATAAGGCAGTCTATCATAATGGGGTAATAGCTCACAATTAGGGTATGTGGGTGGTGTAGTTTAATGCAATCTATTTTGCTGTAGAGGTGCAGTAGTTTTAGTATACCCCCCCCCCCCCAAGCCTATAAAGAATAGATAGTGGAGTACAAAAAATGACTGTTTTGTTGTTTTGCAGATGTATTTTTGGGTTTCTTGAAAACATACATACAAGTGCATGCTTACAAGAGTATTACCACAGATGAATGGAAGAAGTTCTTGTACTCATACTTCAAAGACAAGGTAACATAATGTTGTTTTATTTTGTTTCCAGTAGCATTGACTGTAATATTTCTATTTTACTTTCTCATTTTGGTTATGTATACATTTTTTTTTATATAGGTTGACATTCTTGACAAAGTTGATTGGAATGGATGGATGAATACACCAGGTTTACCCCCAGTGCAACCAACGTAAGGTTCTCAACACTCAATAAAAATTGAGCTGTTTAATAGAAGTGAGGTGTTGTACATTTCAGTTACTTCATCATTCATCTTTTATGTTTTTTTTTTTTTTACTGGGGACCTGTCATAGACCTGTTTGAGAGCTTTTAAAAATAAAAAAAGTCAGTTATAAATATGTTTTATTATCCTTTTTATAGATGTTATATAACCTCACAAGCCTACCTATAACTCATTTGAGTTAAGAGAAAAATGGTCAGTTACAATCAGGTAGAGGTAGATTTAACTTCAAATTCACTTTAGAGAAAATAAAAAATGAATTGTTAGTAATCTGCACATTGTTTCCAGCCTGTCTGGCCTTGTCACCTGGTGATCCTGCTAGTAACGTGCTTCTGCCATAGGGTGACTACATTTATAACCCATGGAGGAGCAGCATTGTGTGACCCTAAGGCATCAGTAGTTTTAAGATGAGTAGACAGGATGTTCTGTAGAGTGCAGCACAGGAAAAATCCACAAGATTACTATGTCACAATATGGTTTTCTTATACCAATTTAGGTGACTGAGGACTCTCTGTAGGATATCTATCTACCCACAATTCCCAAAACAGCATTGTGTGACATTTCATTTTTCAATCTTTAGAATTGCCAGGCATTTAGAGACTTCCCAACTTTAAAGCTGCTAGTGATGATTATTCCAGATCTGGCCATTTTCCATTTTCTGTCATGCTTTTGTTCAAACAGCATGTCAGGGTGACAACTTGAAGTTTTTTGTTTTTAGGTATGATATGACTCTGGCTAATGCTTGCATTGCACTCAGCAACAGATGGGTTGAGGTAAGTGGTTTACACTTAACATGTTTGTCTTGTTGCTACAATAACATTTTATGACCAACATGCAATTTGTTGTGTTTCTAGGCCAAGGAGAGTGATCTGAACTCATTCACAGAGGCAGATGTGAAAGAATTATCATCCCATCAGCAAATTGAGTTCCTGACTCTCTTGCTTCTTAAGGTAATTGCTGCGGGTTTGTTGAATCCTAGGATTAGCAGTTACAACTGTCATGGTTTATTATGTAAAATGTACACTATGCTTTCCATTTTCAAATAAGATGTCTCGCTGAGAACAGTGAGCCTCTGGTTTATTTAGGAAAAATTCACTAAACACAAATCTAACAATCTGTTAGTCCAATGTTTTTTCTACCATTGGGCACTCAATGATGTAACAATCATCAGCTGCTGCAGTAGATGATATGACTAGCCACTGATGAAAGTGTAGCTAGCTACAAAAAAATTTAGACAGATATACAAATCTATTTAGCTGAATTTTTAAAAAAGAAAAAAAAAAATCAGACTATGTAGAACCAAGTAGTATTATTATTATTATTATTAATAAACAGGATTTATATAGCGCCAACATATTACACAGCGCTGTACATGAAATAGGGATTGCAAATGACAGACTAATACAGACAGTGATACAGGAGGAGAGGACCCTGCCCCGAAGAGCTTACAATCTAGTAGGTGGGGGAATTTCACACACAATAGGATGGGAGATATGTAGTGGTGGGAAGTAGTGATGGTTTCAAATGACAGAAGAAGCCGGGTAGGCAAGTTTGAAAAAATGGGTTTTGAGCGCTGTTTTAAATGAGCAGAAAATAGGAGCAAGCCGAATAGGACGAGGAAGACCATTCCAGAGAGTTGGGGCAGCTCTAGAGAAGTCTTGTATCCGTGTGTGTGATGAGGTTATGAGTAAGGAAGTCATTAGAAGATCATTGGAGGAGCGGAGAGAGCAGCAGGGGGAGTATTTTTTAACCATGTCAGAGATGTAAGTGGGACAATAACTGTGTAGGGATTTGAAGGCAAAGCACAGGAGCTTAAATTTGAAGGGAAGGATGGATGAGTCTGGCAGCAGCATTCATGATAGATTGTAGAGGAGAGAGTCGGGTTAGTGGAATACCAGCGAGAAGGATGTTACAGTAGTCCAGACGGGAGATAAGAGCATGTACAAGGAGATGTACAACAAGTATTGAATGTGTTGGTATATTTCTTAACTTTCAGTTGTGAATCTAACAAAAAATCTTATTTAAATAGAATAACTGTATTGAGAATTAGGTCAAATCACTAAATCTATTACTAGTCTACATGTTGTATAGGTGTACTCTTCCAAATGTTTCCTTCTGAGCATGAGGAAGAACAATAATTTTGTAAAGTATTGTTTAAGAATAGAAATCATTTTTGAAATCCACATTTTCTTTTTAGGATCCCTTGCCTGTGTCCCATGTGAAACGCATGCAGGAGGTGTACAACTTCAATGCTGTGAGAAACTCTGAAATTCTTTTCAGGTAAGACCATGGACTGATATAATCAGGAACATTATAATGTCCCATAGAGGAACCAAAATATATTCTAATTGGTGTATAAATATTGAGCAGCAGGAACATCCACCTTCAATAATGTATCTCAATATTGTATCTCATTAATGTACCTCTGTTGCTCAAAACATAAGCAGAAAAAAGTTTACTTTTAATTTTGTTGTACCTTCCCTGGTTCCTCCTTTACTCCCATGAATTGTGGAGGATATCAACTAATTTTTTTTATCTTTGGAAAGGACTGAAAGTGTGCAGTACATAGCCAATTAAATACAAGAAGCTGTGGTAATGATGTCTATCATTGATATAATGAAAATCTAGTTAAGGCAGGTCAGAAGAAAGTGCTTAATGTCATCTAGGTAGGGAAATATGTTTACTCTTGACTTGTGCAAGAGTAAAAATTGGCTTTGACTGACTAAAATTAATTGTGGTGGACAGACAATATTATGACAGGTAAAAATTAAACAAATGTAATGTTTGACAGTGCTACTGTCAAACTAATATTCATGAGACTACATTATGAACAAAAACTTTAGAATTTTGTCATGGAGCTCTATCTTTGTTGTGCAAGTATCACCCTTGCTGAAAGACTAGAATTATTTTTTTATTTAGCAGAGCTGGCCAACTACAAGGTATTGCCTTTAAAATTCAACTTTACAAAGTCAAGAACCTATTCCCCACTGCCTACTTCATGTGATTACAAGCCTTGCATCCTCATCAAAACATGTATCTTCAAATGAAATGCAGGAAAATGTAATCTGGCATCCGGTATTCTCCCCCTGCTTAGTGCCATACGTCTACTTCTGATTTGTGCTTTAACCTGTTGAATATGAGTAAATAGCTGTGATGTAGTGTGTAAGCACATCTGGCCCATGAAGCATATTCTATATACTACTTTACTTTGTCAATTTTGGGTTTAGTTATAGAGAAGAAACACAACTAAGCAGGAAGTACAGATCACACACCTCTTCAAAAGCTGTTTAAAAATATACTTTTTTTTTTTTTTTTAACCATGAAGGATTTGCTGAAATTTAAGGTTAAGGTTTCCATTCAGGTCTTATGATAGTTGAAATTAGTAAAATGTTTTTTTCCGACTGGTTAGAAATGATTTAATATCTGTGGATAGGGTGCATAATGAATAAAATAATTGGCTGCTCTTTAGGAACTGTGATTAGAAACAACTAAATATGCTCAAATTATAGCTGCATAAAATCTTTTGCAAAATATTACTATGATTAATTTTCTATTGACTGTTCACTGTATCTCATAGCATTCCTAAAATAGATTACATTTTTAACCATTAATGCATTTTTACAGGTGGCTGCGTCTCTGCATCCGTGCTAAGTGGGAAGACGTTATCCCATTGGCTTTGAAAATGGCAGTAGAACAGGGACGCATGAAGTTCACTCGTCCTTTGTATCGGTAAGAGATTGATGTATTTGTTTAAGCTTGCTGGGAAGAAATTGTAGGCAAGTAGTGGCCCCTGTATTGTGGCCCAACTCATCAGTAATCACCCAAAAACAGCCAGGTGGTTGCTGCAAAGGGCCGTGCACCTGTCTAAAAGGAGCTGAGAATACTGGGGTGCACCGATCTATTAACTTTTTAGACTTAGTGGCCATGTCTTATATGACATTTTCTCTTGAGAATACTGCTTGCCTGGAATTCAGGCACAGCTTTTAATTTCCATAAATTCAGAATCCCAGACCTGCATCAAGCATGCAGTAAGACCTACTTTTGGAATTCTTGTTCCAGGTCTGTGGTGACCAGGCACCTCGTTTAACACGTTTTGGGAAACAAAAAAAATACTATGGCAGCCCTTAGTGCAGATTTTTCTGTAAAACTAGCTGGATGGGAAAGAGGTAAGGAATGCCTAGCTTGAGCAATCTGTCACTTTCTCAGGTTCACGCATGCCCATTTAGCAGCAACACACATGACTGAGGCCATGTCAAGACTCTACTGTTGCTGTAAATGTGACCTTTGTTTTTACAGGGATCTATACAACTTTGACAAAGCGCGGGATCAAGCTGTGAGCACTTTCCTCAAGAATCGATCTTTTATGCATCCAGTGACTGAAATGCTGGTGGCAAAAGACCTTAATATTACAGCCTGAAAAACCAAGGAGCATGTTAAACATTTGTATGGATTTCTGCCTTAAGCTTTTATTCATTTTAAATGAAAAGCAACCATTTCTAAGGGTATATGAGGCTACTAAAATCTGCAATAAAAAATTTAAAAACATCTAGTCTTGACCATTAAGTTCTTTTGCAAATTATTTTTCTGTTTTAGCAAACAAGGAAACGTCTTACTGCAAAACTTGTTCAGTATCCTGTTAAAGTGTACATGTGACCCCTTTATTTTATTGGATCATTTTCACACTACCGTTGCTCCTTACAGTGTACTGTTATACAGTATACTCATCAAAAAGTCAAAATGTACAGTGCCAATTCTGGTCTAGAGTTGGATTGGTGAAATCTCCTTGTGCAGCAGTACTGCTTCCTCCAGTATTGAGTAACCTATCAATAATGTATGCTAATGAATTGGAGACATTTTTTTGAGTTGCAGTGGGGTTTATATTGGGCTAGCTCAATAATAAAATTGAAAAAAAATTCTGACAATATAAGATACCAATACACAATACCACCACAGCCATTTTTATACCACAACTACAAATTTAGAAGTTATTTGAGAAATGCAAATATTACCTGAAATGTATCATGTACGTCACCTTAGCAAATCCAACTGAAAACACATTAGCCAAATAGGCTACATGATACAGATTTACTAGGCACATTTTTCTGTAAAATATACTGCTGATAACATTGTGTGGAAAGATATGTAGCACACCATACACCAGATTCTACAGAAATACCATTAAGCATAGAACCAGAAATCGATGGCATATATATGAAAATTCACATTGTGTGTATCTTGGACCCCTGCGGTCTGATGGACAGCAATGCACTGGGTGGTTGAGATTCTGATGTGAAATGCTTGTATGCCATAGAGCAGGGGTATCAAACTCAAATACACAGAGGTCCAAAATTAAAAACGTAGACAGTCACAGGCCAACCTTGAAATTTATTGAAAAAAATTGAGGATATTTTTCTTTCTATATCGATATAAACTCTTTTCATATGGAAACAGGTTTTGCTTCACATTCAATCTGGAACAAGCTTATAATAGCGATAGGCATTAAAAACATTTTTTTTTTTTTTTTTTTTTTTTTTAAGAAAAAAAAATCTTATGCCTCTTTCTCTATTTGTAGCCTTCTGAGTTAAATTTCAATGGTAACCTTTGCACAGGGTAACAATAATATTCTTGAAAATCCAACCATTCAATTTCATGCTTTGGAGTAGCAAGGAAAAATACAGCTGAGGGGGAGTGCTGGAAATGCCAGATGCGGCCAATGCGTTGCTAAATCTTATGAGTGGCCTGCCGCTGAAACTCCCTCTTCATTGAAATAGCACCACTACTAAAATTCACAGCATTATTTGTGTCTATAAAACAGTCCAATGCAGAGCCACCCATAGGGAGAGAGCCCACTGGTCTATAGATGCCAGGAATTGTAGTAGCAGTGCTATCTCAATGCAGCTGCAGTTCATATTTAGGATTCCTTTGGGGGCCAAAAAAGTTGAGGTTGGGGCCATTGGATTTGGCCCCTAGGCCAGAGTTTGACACCCCTGCCATAGAGGAATAGCTACAAATATGTGAAAGGAATTAGTCAAAATATGAGCTCAAACATCATACACTGTATTTCAATAGGAGAAATATTTTCAGCAGTACCTGAAAGGAAAAACAAGTAATAGGCTAGCTTAGCTTGGGACCACCCCATGTAGAATGTTTGTGCCAAAGCTAGGCCCTGTTGGTGACATTTTCACCACCTTAGGATACCTTCAGACAAGTGGTTGCTCAACATCCAGGGAAGAGAAAGCAGATGCATTCAAAGAACAACCTGCAAAGTGGCTGGTTGAATATACTCCCATGGAGGATGGCAGGCCTATCCCCTTAAGTGTCATAGAAAGTGTGATTCAGCAGGCCCAAGCAAGGACAATCATCCATCAGGTACTTCTAGCCTGGAAGGAGCCATTTTTTGCAGACAGACACTATGACTTGTATCTCTGGATAGTTCCAACTTGGTCTCAGACACATTTGTATTCAATCATACTAGTGAAAGCAGATTCCTCTCTCTCCCCCCCCCCCCCCCCTTTATTTTTCCAAATATAATTCTGTAAATAAAAAAATAACCTCTAAAAAGCATTGAGTCCATTTTTCTAAGATTTACAAATTGCTGCTAAATCATATGTTTCAATATTGAAAACCTCTGTGCACAGGGAGACAGGATACAGAATTTAGGAAGTGTTACAGTCTGTGAGTGAAGATGCATGCTGAACTGATTAGGCTGTGAAAGCCTGATGACATGCATTTCCAATATCGATCAGAAAGCCATTTGTGAAAAGAGCACACCATCACTGTTTTAGATTTTACCCAGACAGTGCAGGAGGTCGTCACATGTCATTCTAGGACCATGCATCTTTGGTAATGCTACAGCTTAACATATTAAAGCAGTTTTCAAACAGGCTAAGCTCTATTACATTGTCAAAGAGCTCATAGACATCTTGGAATAATGAACCCCTTATTAGGGTGGACTGGGGATGTAGTTTAGAAATAGGCAAAATAATAATTGTAAGTAACTACATCATGCACACCAACACCACATAAATAATACACATTACAGAAGTAAACAAATTTTATTAACAGTTGCAAATGTAGAAAAAATGCATTTAAAGGTGTGTAATATAAAACACTAAAAACATAGCTTTCACAGAATAACCTTGTGTGCTTACATGGGCCAAATATTTCCATAAATAAGTAAATTGTACAAATAAATCATTTCAATTGATCCTCATTAAGGCTGGTCTTTCCAAGTCAGCAAGAGTCTAGCAGCAAATATGGCCTATGGTTTATTATTGCAGGAGAAATGCTGCATCATCCTGAAGGTGTAATCATTGATCACAATTCTGCCTTTTACTGCATCTTCCAGATTGCCCACCAGTTCCCCAGACAGGAAGAAGCTGCTCAGTCCCTGAATATTTCATAATGCATCTGCAGTTTTTACTACTTAATGGCCCTAAACTAAGAAGGAAAATTGTCATCACATTTACTATTAACTACTACTAACTTTAACCCACTCCTTGCAACAGACAGCCTGTCATCAAAAACCACAAATTTGGTAATTGGTTGTTGGAAGGCTCACGTAAAGCACAGGGGTAGCAGCTTTGAGATGTGAACCATCTAATGTCTTCTGCAAACAGTATATCCAGGAGACGGACCTGTAGATTCACGTTTACCCGTAAAGTGAATGTGAAGTTTGGAAAGCTCCACTGTGCTAGCAGGCGTCCTCTGCTAAAGACGAGTCAGGCTTTGTGCTTCTTGTATAGGGTGGACTGGGGGGACTGGGGGCTGCAAAGTTCACAAAAAAGTCTTGTTAGATAGATGTAAACCTAGACAAACTATAATCAAAATATTGATTTCAACCATAGTGTGGCAGGTATAATATACAAAACAAAATTTATTAGACCTGTATTTACTGTCTATAGGTCTACTTAAATACTAGTTTATTATAAACTTACAATATCAAAACACACATTCTAAGTTTGTGGGATGCAAACACAACCACCAAAAGGACAGAAAAAGGTCTTAACGTTTACCTGTGGTATGAAAAGACCTAGGCTAGCATAAAGGTGTTCTTCAAAACCTTGCTCTAAAATAAATCATTCTATTTATTTATTTTAAAAGGGCTCCCAGCATATCTTAATACACAGAGAAATAGGTGCAATGTATCACATTGCAGGTTTGTTGCAGTAGTAAAACGGCTCACATAGGCTTGAAAAAGCTTTAGATCTTAACAAGCCTTTACAGGAGACTTTTTAACCTGTACATACACACCCCATTGTGCCACACACAAACACATTGCCATTTGGCAAAAAGACACATTGTCATCTGTGGGTGGCAAAACTTATGTAGTATAGCTTATGGAAGTTAAATGACGCTACGGGTATGTTCTAAGGGTTTAACACTAGAGTTCAGCCTTAATAAAGTGAACTCATCATTAAAAGCATATCTAAACCCCAAAAACAAAGGTAATAAATTGCAAAGCAAAAGGGCAGCCAAGTGTTAATGATCTAAATACACTACTTATCCAAAACATTTAAACCACCAGCTTAATATTTTGTGGTTCCTATTTTTGCCACCAAAATGGTGCCAATTCTCAAAATATGTACTCCACAAATCCACAAGTCACAATGGCTCTGCTGGTCTCAACATACTGCATCTTGTAACAAACACACACCTCGATTCATAAGACTAGGCCACTTTCTTATATGGCTCCATGGGCAAGTTCTTATGCTTGAGTGTCCATCCCATACATCCCAGTATGAGCAAGCTGCCAAGTTCTGACACTTTCTCATGGCCAGTATTACACTTCCTACAGAAGAGCTACAGTAGATTACAATTCTGAAAAGGGATAAGCAACCCAACTTGCATAAAAACCCTGGTGCCACTGAATCCTTTGGTAGGGAATAACCACTGCATAGGAGGGAACACTCCCATCAGACTATTTTAAATATGCTCTGGCCCAATTGTCCAAGCATAATAATTCAATTCATGTTTTTGCTTTCCAACAAATTACCTTTATTAACAGGCAGTTTAGTTTGTCATAACTGTTATACATAAATCTAACCATTATATATATATATAAAAAAAAAAAAAGAACCATAGAAAATAGAAGATACCTTGAGCTTCGCTTGGACTGCCACAGGTTGATGGATCTGTTGGTAGACCTACATATACCCCTCCATAATTCCTCCAAGGAAAAACAAATACATTTTATAGATCTAAACAGTCTAAAAATCTACCAAGCTATTGTAAAACACATTACTGCTCTAGCTTGGTTCTACAGCGTAGACCTAAGCACATCTGAAAAGTATGTTTCACCCAATAAATTCTTACAACCTAAGTAGTCTGCTAGGGAGATTTTTGCAGTTGATTTCTTCACTCCTGCAAAGGCAATTACAACTAGGATTCTACTTTTTTTCATGTGGGAATTTATATTAAGGCGGATGCAAAAGACACTCCAATGGTTGCTGTGAAGACTCCACCTCAAGGAAAGTAAAGCAGGCAGAAGTTATGGTAGTGACATCTTGCATCAAGTCTCTATAGGATAGAAGAACTCAGGTGGGTGACCAACCTCTACTTACAAAGAAAATAGAATAGAATACTTGGGTGGGTCGTTCCAGGGATCTACACAATATATCCAACCTAGTTGTTACATACCTGTGTTTTTCTTCATGAGAAGTAGTATCATCTGTCCTGTAAGACACATATATTAGAACAAGTCACACATTTACACAGAAAAACACACTTTCCCCACTATATTCTGTTTAAACCATCCCTGATTTTTACCCATTAATGTGGTCGACTTACACTTCAAAATTTAGCAAATGTCCATCATAGTGAATCCCAGGACTCCCCAGAACCCAGGTTGAGGGGCACCAGGTTAGGGATTAGGAAGGGAGGATAAACTGGGGCTAAGGGTAACACCTACTTTAGTTTTGAAATCCATCATACCCAATTCAAACCTATAGCTGATTTCACAGGTGAATACTTTGTATTTTACATAGTTTTAGGTGTACCAAAATTAGACTGCAGCTGCTCTAGGTACCTACTAGGTGTATTTAAAGAATTTGCTCCAATGCAGAAATGTAAAATAATTAGCCTGAAAGCACACACTTTCTTCATCAATCTAAGAAAATCTTTGTGAGAAGGATGGTGGCAATCGAACATGCTACGGCACAATCAAAACATCTGCTCGCCATTTGTCTTTGCTCCTGCTCCCTGCGGAATAAAAATCAGCAATTGTGACTACACTACATCAGACCACTGGAGTTGAGCTGCTGTTCTCATACAGGCTACACTGGTCCCTATTGCCATTCTAGGGCCAAGAATGGGGGGGGGAGTGGCACCAGAATGCTGTATGGGTGGGCAGGGAAAAGAAATTCAGCCAGTAACAAAACAGGATTCTTTCTACTTTGGTGGCTTCAGAAAATCACTGACAGGTGCACACTATGTAAAGGGAAGGAGGGGAAAAAAAAAAAAACCAACAACGTTTACAATTACAAGTATTCTATGTCAACTATTTACATTTAAGATACAGCCATCTGAAATTTCCAAAAAAGAAATGCTCCAAATATGCAAAATGTACTTACGCATCACTGGAAGGTCCTCTACAACCTGCAAAAAAAAAAAAAAAAAAAAATTTTACTTTTAATACAGCTTGTGCATGGCAAATCTGAGTTACATGCAACCAAAATGTATAGACAAAAAAGAAACATTTGAAGTATCAGCATATACAGAAGTTCATCTAAACTGTCAAATTTCAGAGCCTTAAAACCATTCCAATGTTACAAGGTAATCCATGTCTCATTCCCATGAGAGTTACTGCAGTGAGGTAAGTGTAAAAGCCTGCAGTATGACATTTTTTGGACCATAATTCAATATTTTATGTGCATATTAGTTTAGCCACTGGTCCACTTCTTTAGAGCTGGGTAATCTGAATTCCTAATTCTACCCATGCTTGATCACCAAACATTTTAGGATTCTAAAATTAATTCAATACAGAAATCTTTTAGGGCTGCACAAGATTAGGCACATAAGGCATATGCCTTGAGATGCCACAGTGCAAGGGTAGTGATCTCCCCAGGTGCACAACCCAGCACTCTTCAGTAACCAGCCGGCTGTTTTTTTGGGTGGTTACTAAAGCTGCGTACACACGTCCCAATTATCCTTGGAAATGAACGACCGATTGACCAAAAATCTTCTTAAAAAAGTGACCAACGACGCCGACAAACGAGGAGTTGATAGAAATGAACAACCGGCGCATCCGATTGCACGACGATTGTTCACCATCTATCGTGTGTACGGTCGTTCAGTGATCGTGCATGTTCCGAGCATGCGCGATGAACGAACCTTCTATACAGGCTGTATATAATATATAAAAGATTGATAGAGAGATTATATATATATATATATATATATATATATATATAT
>NC_092859.1:78265491-78270696 GCF_032062135.1 Pyxicephalus adspersus | reverse complement strand
TTTTTCATTTTTACCTAAAAAGGGGGGGCTGTCTTATTTGATGGCCCTGCCTTATCATCGGGGAAACACGATAGCTTTAAGAGTTGGGTCACAAAACAGGGGCCACCAACAATTTTTTCTTTCCCGTCTTAAAAAGATTCCTGGGTTGAACAATGAAGGGGGCACCTGCCTTCCAGCATCATAACAGAGGGAACTTCATTAGTTCAAGACTTGCTTCTTCACACACTTGTAGCAGGTAGGTATTTAAAGCCGGAAAGGAGCTACTGTCCTTAGAACATGAGGACAGGTTGAGTAACAATAAAGCACCTTTTGGGACCAGATACCAATACAAGTAACCAGAGGTAGGTTTACCAGATCATAGCGCAAGCAGATTGATAGAATTTTGGGGGGTGTGTTTACTAGGGGCTGAAGCACTGAAAATGAAATAGGTCTTTAAAATTACCAGAGGTGTGAATGAAATACTACTGTGTCTTCAAAATTTATGCTAAAGATGTACTGTACAAGGCGTATAGAACACAGAATATGTATGGTTTGCAGATCATTTTAAGCCACACTCCTATGGTGCCAAGAATAGGTGAACTGACCAAAAATTGTAAATCCAGCACTGCCCATAGAAGGGGATGCATCCTAAGAGAAAATAAATATTTAGGGATGGTTACATTCAACAAAACCCTGCCAATTAGAATTAAACTAGACATAACAAAATACAATTGACTGGCAAAACCATTTCACTTGCCAAAAAAAGATCATCAAGTTATGTTCAGCACACTTTGTATGTCGCACACACTTCCATCTTACTGTACAGCCAAGATGTGGCAGGTTTGCCGATTATTGGGTAACCTGCCTAGTCACACCATCTCTCTGCGATTTTCTTCCCACAGGAAAGTCTGCTTTTAGGAAGTCGATGGCAAAATAAAGAACTAGTTTACTAGGAATTGTTCAGAGAAAAAAAAACAAAAAAAAAAAAAAACACAAAAAGCGTTCAGCTTTTCAGTATATCACTTAAGACAAGCAGTCAAATTGGACTGCCCTTTACACTTAGATAATTTCATTGACAGGATCTTACCTGTATTTGTGGCCCTCATTTGAGATCTATGCTGACATCACACATTATAACCTGTATCGACTCGCGCAAGTGCGACAAACTGACATCAGTTTGCCGCACTTGCGCGAATGGATACAGGTTATAATTTGTGATCTCTTTGGTATTATATGTCAACTGAACACATTGTACAATAAATCTGGTGTTGGGGGAGTGAGGTGGAATCTAGTTCCCTTCTCTCTCACTTCCATGGGCCTCTGTAAATCCAGATCCAAAGCCTTCTCAAGGTGTTTTATCCAGAAGTCAGACTGTCGTCATTTACAATAAAGGGCCAATAGTCCTGCACTGTAATAAGGTCCCCAAATTACATGCCTGATCCTTTGGTAGCTGGAACACTAAGTAGTTAACAGTTTCCCTAAATGTAAAGGGCATTAACATATGTTGTGCAGGGGTCAACTCAATGGAAGCATTACTTTATTCCTGGAGTTCAGCTTTACCCTCTATTATGAAATAGATGTGTTTATTTTTCATTAATGTTGTACTGAAAAACAGAACAAATCTGATAAAAGACAGGGACAGAAGATACATCTGTTGTGAGCTTTAAAAAGAAAACTATATTCACTTATTTTCTAAATGTAGCTGGGTAGCCCTTTTCATAGCATTTACAAGATGTGAGAAAAGCCATTCACCAGCTACAAGAACATCTGGGCGCGCACACACTGTCTACTGCTTGGATTTCCTAGGGGTCCTTTAATGACATTGGTGGGCCACATACCAACCAGGAAGCTCAGAATGGGAGGACAAGGCACACAATTTAAAAGAAAACCAAAAGTTTAATATCAAATTCCATTTCCTTGGCTCTACAAATAATTTTATGTTTTCTTTAGTGAAAAGTAGCCTCTTGCCTATTTACCCCGCCCCCCCTCTTCATTTGCCCTATTTAAATTGGCCAGGTTTTGTAACAAATTCACAAGAATATTCAAACAAGTCTTTATTTTTTTTTTTTTTAGTAAAAGACACCTGCAACCGATAAGTAGCATGCTTTGAATAAATATAAGGGATAGCAAGAGACGAATTCCCAATCCCATCACAAATACTTTTCAGTTGTCATGTAAAAACCAGCCTTATGAAAAGTCTAACACTGTCTGTTTTTCTAAGGAATCTATAATTTTTCTAAACCCCAAAGCGAACACTGGGCAGTACAACAAAGCACAAGAGATCTTCTTGAAACCTCTCATGAATTCAATTTCATAACTTTGAAAAAAAGGCTCTAAGAGCGAGTGCAATGGAAAATATAGCATAGTTTGTAATGAGAATGCACAAACAATAACAGTGTGTATAAACTGCTCTGTAAGAAACATCATCCAGATAGACAAGTAGTGCCTAAAATAATCTTCTGAACAAATACATAGATTGTAACTAAGCTTGCAAAGGATGTCTGGCTGCACGAAAAATGAAATTTTCACATCAAATAGGTACTTGGAAGGATACAAAAGATCTAGGATGTGATTCCTGCATACTGATCATATGAAATTACATTTACCTTGATGTATACGGTTTTAAAATTGGTTATATAGAAATAAAAGCAAATGGTACAGCAAAGTTCATAACTGTAGTATAAAAGGGTTCAGGTGCAGGCTTTGGTGTTCTACTGATCTTTGTTTAACCGTTTAGGGAAAAAAAAAAAACAAACACAAAAAAACAAACTGACACTACTGTCTATAATCTGAAATTCCATCCTGCTTGCTTGTTTCAGGTTAGAAAATCACCAGGAAATTTTAGATGAAATAGGTTATGAAAGTTTAGGTTTAAACTCAAGGACTTTCATCTTTATTAAAGGACTTGTTTGTTGCCTTTTTCGTCTCATAAAGCTTTTAAAAGATTAACCAGCAACAAGTGTGAATATATCTAAAACCAACAAAAGGTTTTGAGGGATTCGCTCAGTAAATGGGACTTTATAGGACAACCATGCTCCATGTACACAAATATATCAAAACATATCTTTGTTTGATAACATTAAGAACAGGGACCTAAAAATACATTAAAAATGTGCAACAACCACAATCATGGTGCTGATTTTCGACACGTTTCACGGAATAAATCAGCTTCCTCAGAAAAGACAGAAATGTCTAAAAGTAAAATAATTTGTTTAGATATTTGTCTCCTTTGAAACACATCAAAAATCAGCATAGTATGCCCCTAGGATTGGGCAACCCAGACTGGAATATTTGATTGTGGCTGTCACATTTTTAAGTCACTGTTCTTAAATAAAGATATATTTATATGTAAATTGAGCATGGTTGGCCTCTAAAGTCCCATTTACTAAGCTAATAAGGTAAACTAGGCATGAGGCCATGTGATAATTAGGAGGTTTGTTGATATCTAAAACCAAACAATTAGCAGAAAACTATTTTTCGGACCATAAGAGGCACCCAGGTTTTAGAAGAGGAAAACAAGAAAAAATATTCTGAACCAAATTGTATAAATAAATATAGCAGAATAATATTTAGAGAGAGAGATTTTGCACTACAAGACTATAGTGACAGGAAAGCTACAGCTCACCTGTCATAGGAGAATGACGTGCTGCACAAGAAAAAGAACTGCTAACCAGCAGTGCTCACCTCACACAGCCCTCCTGCCCTCTCTGCCTCCCTCACCACTGTTACACGGGGCCTTCTCACACAGAAACACATCCCCAGCATCCCTATAGACATGAGCTGCTGATACACAGGGAGGGGGAAGGCAGAGCTCTGCAATCAATAGGATAAGGTAGGGGTGGACGGCTTTATGTTTTTTGTACTCCGGGCAGGGGAGGCTGCAGAATGGAGGGGGCCCATGCTGCGGGGGGAATGCCAGGTTAGATTGAACTGCAGCCACCTGCTGGGGAACCCTTTGGAAGTGTGGCAGGGTATTTGGAACATAAGACACATTCCCATTTGCCCCCCCACACCATTGGGGGAAAAAAAGTCATTATGCAGGTCTCAAGAAAAACTGTTTATATTGTGAACTTTCATTGGTTCAGATATCAACGTTAAAGCATTATTAGAACTAGTAGCAGTAAAATTTGTTTTTGTTTCTCCAAACATATCCACAAATAGTCAAATTTACTGTTTTATTGAAAAGGATAAAGAGAAACATTTTACTGGCATTAGTTGTAATAAACAATTAACTATAACAGATTACCAATCTTGTGACACTCCTATTGATTCATACACCCTTTGTGCTGATGCAATGGCCACAAATTTCAGGGATCATTCTAGTAGCTGGCTCTCTATTACTTCCAACAGTAGTTTATTCAGAACCTTTAATACCAAACCACTTGCTGTCACTTAACAGGCAGGTAAATGTGGCACCCTGAAGGAAGGTCCATACTAAGGGCAGTGATGCTATGGACCGTCAATGCTGTGTCCAGATGCTTATTACATATTGTATACATTTCAAAGTTGTGCAAAGGGCTGCATTGGTTTGTGTTCCTGTTTAACCACCCGGCCGTTAAACCCGACCCTGGTTTGGGGTAAAAACACTTGCAGAAAGTGTTAACCCCGAACTTTTCTCAGGTGGTTAAAAGCCATCACTTACTTGTTCCCGCCGTGATCATCCTGTGTTCTGTTGTTCCAGCGTCGATCTCCCTCTCCAGTGTCGGGTGCCTGTCTTCTCTGACGGCTGCTTCTTCTCTTTTCGCGTTGCATGTCCCTCGGCGATCCCTGATGACGTGCGGGCAGGAGGCGGGGCGGGAAATTCAAATAACTTTGCACTGAACTCAATACAAAAAAGCTGTATTGAGCCCAATACAAAGAAATCTTTATAATATATATTATATAACAATTACTTTACATTATACACTATTTTTCTTTTAAAGATTATGTTTTATAAAAAAAAATATTATTAAATTTATAAAATTTTGGACATTTCGGTGAGTTATGCGGTAATTCGGTGAATTATAGCCTACAATCTAAAATAAATTTCCATGCAAAAAATGTAACACTTTTGCATGGAAGTACAGAAGTTTGAAAAGAATTAGAATACCCTACGTTCGCGTACACATCCCTCTGCGATTCCTGATGATGTCCGTGCATGCGCCAGTCGATAGGGGTCATAGCGGGAAATTCAAATATTTTGTATTGGATTCAATACAAAGTCCTGTATCCAATCCAATACAAAAT
>NC_092859.1:78216030-78263530 GCF_032062135.1 Pyxicephalus adspersus | reverse complement strand
TTTAAGTCTAACTCATTATAACAAAAGAACTTTTCAGAACACGAGCCTTAAAGATGACCGGTGGACCGCATCACGTGCCACACCTGTCAGCCATGACCAGGCACCTGAGGCTACAATGTTAGTGAGGAGATTTTCTTGGGACACTTTGCTCCCCTTCATGCCAATTGAGAATTTTTAAACGCTACAGCCTACCTTAGCATTGTTGCTGATGATGCCCATCCCTTTATAAGGGAAATGTTCCCCTATCAAAGGACTACTTTCAGCAGGAAAATAAGCCATGTCACAAACACCAAATTATTTCAAACTGATTTGTTGAACATGACACAGCTCACTGTACTCAAATGGCTCCCACAGTCACCAAATCCAACTCCAAAAGAGCAATATACAACTCTTTTGCAAAAAGTTACAAGTATCTGATGTACCATCAAATTGTTCAATATTCAATACCATGGTTCAATATAATTAACCAAATAATGAAAAATAATTCCTTGATCAATCCACTATTTTTGTATTTCAATATTTTTATTAAAGTTTTCAGAACATAAAATTAACACAAAAAAACATAAACAAGAACCAATGAAAACCAATGTATGGTCAGTGTAAATGCCAACAAACAGAGCTTTACAAGCAGTACTTGTGATAAACCAAAACCTGTTATCCTCCCTTTTCAGGAGCAATATGTGAGTCCAAAAAAGAAAAAAAAAAAAAAGTCATAAAAAGAAGGCTCCATTCCAGGCAAAGTCGCAAACATAAAGAAATTGCAATTGGGAAGTAAAAAATTCCTTCCCGCAATTTGACCATAACACTTAACATAGAACGGACATGGGGGGAGACACAGAAGGTGGAAGGGGAGGGTAACCAAAAAAAAAAAAAAAAAAAAAAAAAATATAGGGTAGATGCAACAGGGGAGTGGGAAAGGGACGGTAGAGGAAGTACTGGAGGAACTTGGTGAAAACCCATGTTCCGAAATGAATTCCTGGGACCAAGAACTATAAACCATTAAAGTAAAAAAATGGTTCCCAGACATCCTCAAAATTATCTAGGGAATTCTTTAAAGTGTGAGGGAGTCTGTTGTTCACCATGATCCAGTTCAACTTGGATACTATGGGGTCTAAGGAAATCGTGGGGGACTTCCATGCTTCAGCTAAAGCAATTCTACTTGTCACTAGTAACAATCTAATCAGTTTCTGAGTGGGTTTCAGCAAGGTTGTGTCAAGTTTGCTAAACAATGCGGCTTCCACCGAACTACTAATCTCCTGCTTTACTATTCTCGAGATTAATTTAAATACTTCATCCCAGAACGTCCTGGCCACCGGACAAGTCCACCATATATGTATCATGGAACCCTTGTCTCCGCACCCTCGAAAACATAAAGGAGAAACTAAAGGAACATCTTTGCCAATCTAGCAGGTGTGAGATACCATCTAAGAGCCACTTTGTAATTAGCCTCCACCACTGCAGAGTTGAGAGATATTTTAGAAAGGGCGTAGATCATGTCCTGCCATTCCTCCAAGTCCCACGTGATACCCAATTCACCCTCCCATTCCCTCATACATTTCAGTTTTCTATTCTGAGAAATTAGGACCATGTAGACAACAGAGATTTGCCCCTTTGTGTTGGCTATGGAGGAACAAGTGCTTTCAAAAGGTGAGGAGCACATGGGCCTTGGAGCGTCTCTGATTATCCGGTTAATAAACACATTTTGTCTATAATGAAATACAATACAATTGTCTATAATGAAAATATTCTGTGGCAGGAATGTCAAATTGAGTAGATAAGTGTTCCCATGTAAATACTGCTCGTACATCTATCATGTCTTTAAATTCGTCTAAAGCCTTTAGAGATCCACCAATGAAAATTCCCTGGGCTTAGTCCCGGCGGAAAGTCCGGATTAAGCCATAGAGGGGTCAAAGGTTTATGAAGAAAGGAAAGCTTCGGGTGGTGACTAAATTTGTTCCATATCTGGATAGAGTGAGATAGGGCCGGGCACTTTACTTGACCTCTAGTGTTTTTTCTCCGCCACATGAGGGAATCTATGGATCCCAAAAAACCATCCTGGTTCTCAATCTCAACCCATTGGGGTCTAGCACCCTGCAAAGAACTCAATGAGAACTGTGCCACTTGCGCAGCTACATAGTAATATTTCAGATGTGGGGCTCCCAGCACTCCCATGCGTTTAGGGGCTAACAATGTATCTTTATGAAATCTAGCTTTCTTCCCCACCCAAATAAATTGCAGCAGTGCAGTCTTTCATAGGCACCTGTATCGGGAGCGTATGAAATAAATAGAGCAATCTAGGCAGTAGATTCATTTTAACGGCCGCAATCCTTCCCAGCCACGATGGTGAAGACAAAGACCACCTCTGAATGTCCGCATATACTTTCTTAAGCAGCGGGCCATAATTACACCTGTAGAGACTATTGTAGGCAGGGGTCAGCTGGATACCCAAATATTGGATGGAGTCTTTATGCCAGATAAAGTCAAAATTCCCCTGGAGCACTAACAGCGTCTCAGTAGGGGGATTTATATTAAGAGCCTGAGACTTGGTTTTATTACCCATCAGACCAGAGCATAATGCAAATTCGTCAAGAATTTTCAATAAGTTTGGCAAGGTCGTAATTGAGGAGGTGATAAACATAAGGATATCGTGAGCGAAAAGTGCACATTTGTGTTCCGTCTGGCCACTTTTAATACCCTGAACATTAGGGTCTGCCCGTAATGCTATCGCCAAAGGTTCAATCGCTAGGGCAAACAAAAGTGGAGAGGGGACAACCCTGCTGGGTCCCCCTCTTAATTTGAATAGCCGATAAGAATCCCCCTAGTGATATCCTGGCTTCAGGCGAGTCGTATGGAGCCAAGAAAAGATTAGTAAAGTAAGCACCAAAGCCCATTTTAGGGAGCACCTGAAACAAATATCTCCAAGATATACTGTCAAATGCTTTTTGGAGGTCAAGGGAAAGCAACATGGCTTGACGTGCCGGGCCCTCGTCCCAGCCTGAGTTTACTACCGATATAAGATCAATAGCCCTCCTCGTTTGGTCTGGTGCCTGCCTATGTAGCATTAAGCCCACCTGGTCCGGATGCACATAAGCTCCCAAAAAGGAGCTCAATCTAAGTGACATAATCTTCGTCATAAGTCACAATTGATCAGGGAGATAGGTCTATAGTTAGCCACTTCCAATTCATCCTTTCCAGGTTTAGGGATCACACTAATAAATGCCCTACTGGCATCCCCCAGCAGGGTGTTCCCCTCCCGTAGATAGTTAAAATATGCCACCATGTGTGGAGCCAGTACAGGACTAAACGTCTTGTAATACAGGTTGGAGAAACCATCCGGGCCAGGTGAGCTGCCCACTTTGAGAAGACCCATGATCCCCTGCAACTCCTCCACTGTGAAAGGTCTGTCCAAGAACGCCTTATGTTTAAGCTGTAATTTAGAGAGGTCAAGTTGGTCAAGAAACCTTTCCATTCCCAATGTGCTAACTGAATCATCAGCTCCATATAAACAACTGTAAAAGTCTTCAAAAGCTGCGAGAATCTTTTCCTGGATTTTGTGATAGCCTACAACCCTGTCTTAATTTTAGGAAGAGCATGAGTCTTGGGCTTAGGATTAAGCTTATTGACCAAAAGACCTCCCGGCTTGTCACTCCAAACAAAAAATTTGTGTGCTGACCAGGGCAACGACTTTTCTGCTCTAGTAGTTAGTAACAAATTAAGTTCAGTGAGTTTCGCCTCTAGGTGGGCTTTTAAGACTACGTGTGGAGCCATTTTATGTTGCAGTTGTAATTTATGATAATCCTGGAGGCTGGTATCTATCAGTTTATTGTGGGCCCGTTTGCGTGTCGCTCCCATTTTAATCAACTCACCCTTGATGTAGGGTTTATGAGCCTCCCAGTTTATGGCCGGAGATGTATCGTCCGCTACATTAAACTGAAAGTAGTTGTTCAACAGAGAATCTATTTCTCCCTTTGACATGTTATCAGAAATAAAGCGCTTGTTAAATCTCCACCTAAACCCGGATTGCGGTCTGCTAAAGCCCGTCCGGTATAGGGCCAGGGGATCATGGTCTGACCACGGAGTCGACAAAATTCGAGCCCCAAGTAAGTTGGGGAGCATATGGGACTGAATGAAGCCATGGTCTATACGGGAGTACCATTCATGGGCAGCCGAGAAATAGGTGTAGTCTCTAACCGATGGGTTCATCTCCCTTCAGCCATCTACTAAAGTCATACTTTCTCAGCAAAAGTGAGAGGTTGTGGCTTTTTTTTTTGGAGGATACCTATATCTGCCTAGTTTAGATTTATCCAATATATGATCCAAAGCCAAATTGGAGTCCCCCAACAAAACCAAGGACCCCCTTACTTTAGGCCAAATCTCCTCCAAAAGAGCATAAAAAAAACGCCACTTGACCCTCATTGGGCGCATAGTACGATACTACAGTGATCACATGCAACCCAACATACCCAATCACTACTAAAAACCTACCTCCCAGGTCCCTAAAGACCTCTAGAGGTGAAAAGTTCAATCTCTTCCGAAAACACAGGAGGACTCCACATTTCTTTGTCGGAGGTAGCATTATAAAACAGCAGGTAATTTTTATGGAGGTATTTGGGAACCAAATTATTGGAGAAATGTGTTTCCTGTAAGGCTAAAATATCAACATTTAGAGAGTTATAGTAGTGGAATGCTTTCGATCGTTTAACAGGAGAGTTAAGACCCTGAACATTATGGGATAACAACGTCAGCTTATTATTATTATTATTATTATTAAACAGGATTTATATAGCGCCAACATATTACGCAGCGCTGTACATTAAATAGGGATTGCAAATGTGATCAACAGTGTCAAAAGCAGAGGAAAGATCAAGAAGGAGCAGGGAAAAGTTGCCTTGAGACTTAGCTCTGATGAGGTCATTGGCCACTTTAGTAAGGGCTTAGAGGCAATTACCGGGGCCGCTAATGGATCAGTCGTCATAAAAAAAAATAGAATACACTGAACCAAATTAGTACTTCCTCTAGGGACGGGAAAGACACATTGGGGACGACATGACAACACCAAGGACAGACAAGACAAACTCAAAATAAACACACAGCACATGAAATTTACAATTAAAACATCAACAAGGTTCAGGCCCCACCCCGGCCCCTGGGACAAACCTAGTCCCAGGGTCCGGGGGAAAGCCCCAACCCCTGTGCCTCCAGGAGCTCCCAGTAGCTCCGTCTCGGCAGAGAAAGTCCCTCCGGGCCAAATCAATTAAATAGGACCCAAACTGGATTCCCTGTAATATGAGGGCATGTTTAACCCCCCGGATCCCAACTCCCCCCCAGAAATAAACATTGAGGCATAGAGTACCCGCAACAAACCAGATCAAAATTCCTAGCCTCTCTATCTAGGGGTACAATATGCTTGAGATAGTGGCTGCCGAGCCTAAGTAAATATACTAACACAGCAATAATTCCGATTAGAAGAGTAAAACATATATGCAGTAGTAAAATAAAGTGTAATAACATGTCAATATGAACTGTAGGTAACCAATCACCACAAGGCACCCCTTTTGGGGTCACAGCGGCAGTCATAGAATGAGAGATTAACTCAGGGGAACAATAGCATCAGACTCCGCTGATACAAATAAGGCTACACAAGAACCAAGAATGGGAGGCAAAAAAAAGTATCAACACATGCACTGTCCCAAACCAGGCACCAAAGTAGCATCCCCATAAGTCTACTTGCATACGTGTGAAGGCAAGAAGTCAGAAAATAAAACAGCATTGCGTCCAACTCAAATATTCATGGTGTTTTCTGTATCTGTTTCCCCGCTGCTTTGGTTTTATTCCACAGCGGATACACGGACGTGGACGCCTCCTTGTCAGGAGTGGGCTGTACATCTCCTCTGTGGAGTAAATCCAGATCTCGGAGGAGTTTTTCCCCCTCCTCAAAAGATGAAAAGGTAAAACTTTTCCCCTGCAGTTGAAAAATCAGTTTCAAGGGGAAGGCCCATCTATATTTGATCTTGTGGTCAATCAAAACTTACAATAATGGCTTAAGGGCTCTCCTACGTTGGATGGTGAATGGTGTTATGTCCGAGAAAATTTGTATCTGATGACCCTCCATCTCGATCACATCCAAGCCCCTGGTCACTTTCAAGAGTGCTTCCTTAGTAGTAAAGTAGTGGGGTTTAACAATTACATCCCTGGGTGGGCCATCTTGTTTGGGGGCCACAAGAGCTCTGTGCACCCTGTCAAGTAGTAATTGTGATTCTGGTAACTCAGGCAGAAGATTGTGGAGGAAGCGTCTCACCCCCTCTGTAATATCCTTAACCGATTCAGGGAGGCCCCTGATCCTAAAGTTATTTCTGCGGGATCTATTTTCCATGTCATCCAGCTTAAGCTGCATGGCATCAATCTGATCGTGTAGGATCTTTATCTTTTTGGAATTCTGATTAACACAGGTCATCGTCTCATCCACTTTTTTCTCAAACATCAATTCTAGCACCCAAGGATTGTAAATCCTGCCGTACTTCCGAGGTAATTTTCGCCGTAACTTTCGCTAACTCGGTAGCAAAGATGGGCGAGAACATGCAGGGGGCTCCTGCATTAATACTGAAAATCTGGAGCCATGATCAAGGTGTTGCAGATTGTGGACAGGTGACACAGAATCCTCTCCCTGCATGCCTGAGTAACTGTGTGTCACAGGCGAGTGTCCTGGAGAGGAGGGTAGCTGAGAGAGCTGAGGGCTGGGGACATCCTGCATATCATGGCTGGCCTCTGGGGAACTCTGGGGCAGGTATCTCTCCCCTCCCCTGTCCCCTGGATCCCAGGTTGTACCTGAAGGGGAGCCGCTCGCTCCCCTCATCCCTTCTGGAGCCTCAATTCCACGTGGCTCCCGAACGGCCGCCATCTTGAGGGCCGGACGTGCTGGCTGAGACCGAGAAATGCGGTCTTTCATCTTTTTACCGGCCTTCCCCACCATCCTGCACGGAAGCCCTGGAGTGCAGAAGGCGTGATCCACCCATAGGGAGCGTGGCTGCCGAATCGATCCGATGCAGAGAACCTCAAGGGGATCCGGGGAGCGCCGAGTCGTCTAGCAATCGACCAGCATGGACGGGTGGCGCATGCGCACTCCTCAATTCACTATTTTGATCAAATTTGTCATTTTTGTCAAACCAGCCAACATTAGGCTTGTCCTCTTGGATAAACAGATGCTGACAGTCCAGCTTTTCTGACAACAGTACAGAAAATTTAAAGACTGAAGGTTATAGTTTAACTTGACCCTGACCAAAGCCTTAGACTATGGCTACACATGAAACTAAAATGTCTTGCTACCAAGTTTATTCTAAAAACTTGCTGGCTGTCTACTGAATGGGCTAGAGCTAAATTAGAAAATGGTTGCAGGAAGAAAAAAAAAAAAAAAAAATATTTGTATGTAGACAAGACAAGTTGCATTTATCGATACATTGCAGGATTTATTAAATGAAACCAAGAAGGTTTACAGCATACATACCTTTACACCAGTTCTTTGATGACAGCTGTCTTTTCAGGGACATACAGCGTCATTTCATACAACCAGACAAGTGCAGTTCTGTGGCAATATATTGAGGGCAGGTTACAAGATACATTTATATTAGCACATTAATTTCTAGGTGTAAAGCTCTTCCTGTGATCAGGGGTCCAAGTCTCCACTGCCACCTTCTTCTAGGATGGGCACTCGCGGACACATGGCTCCATTCTAGAATTGGCCAGGACTGTACATGTGCTGCAGCAAATGTGGAGAAAACCCAAATGTTAGAGGCAGATTAACATTTATTGGCAAAATAGACAGATCAAGTCTATTCTACCTGCAGTATGTTTATTTCATTTAATAAAGGTCCTGCTATGCAAAAATAAATGCACAACTTACTGAAATTGCATAAATAGGATAGCCGCCATCTGTACAATCTGGTATTCCCTTCACAAACTGTACAATCGTGTTTTCCAATCACTGAAGCACATACCTTTCTCCCTTTCTGGACATCCCATCTCTAAAGAATTTAACAGCTGTGTGTTCCTGTTATGCATGCACAGAACTTCTGGGACTCCATGTATATATGAGAGGGCCTGGAGACCAAGCCCCAAGTCTTGTGGGATCAAATATTAAAGCAGGATATACCCTTTTGGCATTAAAACTCCACTTTTTTTTTTTTTAAAGAAGTAAAGTTTTACTTAAAATCCCAAAACTTTTTTTTACTTTTGTTTAGACAAGCTGGGAAGAATTGCAACCTTTGCCATCGGTGTTCCTAGGGGACAGGGCAGGAAGGAATAGATTTCCTACTGAGGACAGACAAAAAGTGCAGATTTATTTCTGCTGGGCTACCGACATTACATACATGATAGCTGTGCCCAGTAGCAGTTACTAGGCTTTGGATGTCTACAAAAGTGGGTAATTATTGAGGTTTTACATTAAGGTAATGACATGCAGATAAAAACAAGTGTTTATAGGATATGAGAAGACTTTAGTTAAAATTAGTGGTCTGGTGACAGGATTTCTTTAAGATCTATAATGCTGCAATCTTGTTGCACTGATGACATTATTCCCACCCTTATGTTTTGATGGGTCAAATAAGTTGGCAAATTAGCCATAACCAATCGTTTTCCTTACAACTACTAATTACAACATACTATACCAGCATGGCATGTGTACACACCATTGTTTTCCTGCATGGTAGAGACTATTGTTTGTACCATCTACAGTTCTAAACTGCAACAGTATTCCTGCAGAATCCATCAATAACCTGGCAGACAGGAAACTGAGAACAATAGCTTCCTTAGTTCAAACACCTTGAAATAAATAGCAAGATTAATCATAGTGCATATCAGTGGGTTTGTCAAAAATTCCTGGGGACAATGATATGTATAAATTCTACTACAGCTAGTAAAACTAGTTTTGCGCCTCAACAGAATGGTATAAAAAGCATGACAACCTTGTAGTCATTAATAGTAGGCAGTTTCCAGACTAACACCTGATAAAGGTTACATTTGGTAGATGAATTGGAAATACTCACTATATGGCCAAAAATATGTGGTCAGTACTCTTTATCATTATATCATTGAATTTTGGTGTATCCAGTGAGTGTTATTGGTAATGCTACAAGAAACTAAAGCTTTGTACATGTTAAAATATTCTTAACAAAGACCAAAACAATTGTGGTCCTCTTGGGCGAAATGTGACTTGTAAAGCAGTCCCTTGACGTGGTTCATTAATCCATCATGGTGTCCTGTGCATTTTCATTATTAGAACTAGGTGTACTATTAATCTGGAAACAACTTTGACTTAACACACATCTGACAGACAACAGACATAGGATTGCTGGATGGCCTTTAACCTGGCAGAATAATTCCGTATTGTAGCTTTAGGGGCTTCGGTATTGTAGCCTGTTCAAATAGAACAGCAGAGTAACTACTCACCTATGATGCAGCCCAGTGCCTGAACAGAAAACTTTTCTAGAAGTTAGAGTATAGCATAAAAAGACATTTCAGTCAGCAAAGAGGCATTTACTTGCATTACTATATAATAACTAACCTACATGAACCATCATTGACTAATGAGCAGATAAAAATGCTTCCTAACCAAGCTTTGCACAGTTTAAACCTACATTTTGTAGTAGAGAGGAAAAGGGAAGAGCCTCTGCCCTTTCATTGCTGCCTGTGCTGGACATGAAGGAATTTGCTTTGATATCCTGTCTTTATTAAGACCAAATGCAGATAACAGCTTTGTAACCTTAAAGCGGTTCTCACTCCTCTGAACACATAACAAAAGCCTCTTGCTAGAGCTAGACCAATGTATATAGGTATAATTCTGTCCCCATGGAATAATAAAGGAAACTTTCCTTACATGATGCGATTTACAACATTTGAATGACAAATAGATGTCCTTTCCAGGACATGAAAGCAGAAATAACTCACAAATTTGATACCTGGCTTCATGTGCATTTCCAGATTCCTCCTAGATTGTGTCCACCCCTATTTACATCATATTATTTAACAACTATTTGCACAAAAGAAAACATAGCAAAATCTGTAGAAGACTATCCAGCCATGGTTTTTAAAAGTAAAAATATATAAAGGTGTCCTGATATGAACCCTGAAATGCCCTTACTGGTCAGAACGGAAGAGAAAAGGACCTAGTTTTTTTTTATTGATCATCCAACTGTACTAGATTAACTCTGCTTTGTACAGCATACAAGGAGGGAGACAGAGTGAATGTAACTTCATTGGCATTGCCCAATATAAACTATAGGAAAGGATTTACTTGAAGCTGTTTGCACACATATATTTTTTATTTGGTAGATTGAAACTGTACCAACCCAGTTATTATCCAATCATTTAAGCAATGGTGCTATAGATTTGTGATGCTGCAAAATACCTACAATCAAAATGATTTAGCCATACTGGATACAATAGCAAACAACATTTATAATAAATAGGGACAGGACACTCGGTATACAGTACTGGCATTTTTACAAGATGCCAATAAACATGGTTAACAGAATACACATAAGGGTCTTGGTATAAATCACTGAAACATTCCCTGGCAGAGAATATTTAAGGTCCATGTGTTTCAATGGAATTAATAGATTCTAAACAGTGAATGACAGATTCGCCGCTTTACAAATTGACCCAATAGAGTGCAAATAGATTAAAAAGCCTGCAATGGTTTCTCTTTTTCAGATTGATTTGATATGGACATCACTGTCATGGTATAGATTTAAGTTTTAAATAGGTAAACCACTTAAAATGTGAACATGATGCATGGTCTTCCAAAAAAAGTCAACAGAAAAATTGTCCCTGCAGCATTTTTAATACAACACAATATACTGCTGCCTACTCTATGGCACCATTCTAAATAAATACTCCTTACATAATGCATAGGCGTGAAGCCAACCATAAAGTGAACTGCTACTTCAGTAGGTGACAGAGCTATTCTCCCGTGATCATACAATATGGCAATTTAACCATGTAGAAGAGACTATTAATAATGGATTTAATTTCCATAGACTTGTACTGGAATAAAATTATTATTCAACAATCTCTCATTAGGGGGATTCATGGGCAATCCCCCCCCACTAAGTTTTATCTTGTGATTAATCTGCCAACAGTCATCCAATTATTATAAACAGGATTTATTTAGCTCCAACATATTACAGTCCTGTACATTACATAACAGACAAATACATACAGTGACACAGAAGGAGAGGACCCTGCACCAAAGAGCTTACAATCTAGGACAATCTCCTGCTGCAGCACAAAAGAGCTACTTTGCGCTAGGAGATTGTTCCACTATCACAGATTTATAGACCCCCTGATAAGCCTGAATTATGATAAAATGCATTTTTGCGGTAGCCTGGTACAGTGCCTACAAAACAAGCACACTATCCTATAAGACAGCGTTTATTGACCTTTACATGAGAACCCATTAAATAAATTTGCAGATCTTAGGGAACCCCTGCTATAATCACTATATACACACACACATCTTACATTAGCATGGTGGTAAGTGGGAAAAATTATAGATAGCCAAAAATATCATTGGTGTCACTTAAACTAACCTGAGAGGTACAAATTGCTCAGTGCTTAATGAACCCCTAACATCTGGAAACACTCTATACAGTTCCCTGGAACCCTGGCTGCAGTTGTTGAATATTTTCGCTTTAGTAAATCAAACATAAAAACTGAGACAATGAAACTTAATAGCCAGCCATGCCCCCCACCCCCCAATTATTGTACAGGAGGTAGACACATCAGTAGTGATCTCCTATGACAGTTCATCCTTTGTTTACTCACATACACGTGTAGGTAACCATTTCTGTATATGATAATTTATCAGCCAAAACATATACAAGCCAACTTAAGTTACTTTTGTGCCTTACTTTAGCAGCATGATCAATTGTTTCAGGACAAGTCCAAAGTTTGTAAATTGTGATGAACAGTAAAAAAAAAAAAAAAAAAAAAAAAAAAAAAATTATCCAATACTGATTTTTTTTTCTAAACCTAGGTAATGATCATAGGCAGTATCATCATGATGGTTGGACAGGGCACAAACCTAAGATCACTTTGCACACGACTAATAAGTCTCCAATATTTTTATTTTTTGATACTGGATGCTGCAGATATAAAAGCCTCCCAACACCACCAACCATTAGCACTCAAGTCAACAGAGCTTCCTTTTTGGCAGAAACTCCTTCCAGATTTTCCTGAGAATGCAATCATTCTATTCTTTGCATAAACAATCATGAATATAGTCCATGATGATCACTAAAGTTTACGGATACTGATGTACAAAGTAGACAATAACCCAAGAATAGGCACATTGATGCATTTCACACACACCAGTCCATTGCAAGGTCTGAGGTGTTGCCATTATAATGGATCAGTGAATGCAATGCAAGACTCCACAGATCAGAGTTTACTTTTCAGCTGACTTCAGAACATGCATCCCTTTGTAATCTTAGTGTATAGAAGTGTAGGATCTATATAAACAACAGTTACCATAATAATATCCATTTGATGCACAAGTGCCCATATTGATGTGATGCCTATATGATGCATAAAGCAATGCAAAGCTGACCTTACAGAGGGGTAAAGGACTAACTGGAATATATTGAGATAGACAATGATCTATGCAGTGTATGTAAGGTGTATTCATGTACTATACAGCACTGGCAAAGGAAATATTCAGTATGAGCCGTACAGCCCCTGCTCTTGTCAATGTGACCCATATACTCACATACAGCATGCACCTTGCCACTACAGCTGGGTACAATGCCCCCATGGTACAGCTGCTCTCACACAAGTGTGCCTTACCTCCCGCAGATGACGAATTGCTGCACCCCATGCTGGCAGTATGTCCGCCAATGTAGACAATGGTGTAGTGCTGTGCATAGCTAGCGGGTGAGCTATATGTATGGACGGGCAACCCAAGTGACGGGAAAACCCGCACCGTACTATAGGAGTGACAGGCTAACCAGCCAATCACAACTCAGAAACTCCACCTTGGGAAAAGATTATTGGTTGATTTCGAAGAGCGGGAGTTTGAGGGCGGAATGATTGGGGAGAGCAGTGCTGTGATTATTTCAAGTAATAGGCAGTGATTGCTGAGGGGATTAATGAGCAGGCACATATGGTGGGTAACCCATAGATTAATAAAGAGATAGAAACAAAAACGGAATGACATGAATTACGTTTAAACACTAAATATCATAAACCATTGCCTTTTTATATAAAATACTTGTTGCCCTGCTGCAGACTCTGTGGTCCCTTCATGCACCTGAGGGACTTTTCTCAGAGCAATGTGGCTATAATGGCCAATTTATGTGGGGTGTAAAACTGCTAAACTCTCCACATGTGACAGGGTGAGGAATCACAATTAGGAGAATGGTGCAGAGGCAAAAATTCCTAGGGGGTTATTATAAAGCAGTGAATCTGCAATTCACCAAAAATTCTTTTGTGAAAAGTCACTCAGTGCCATTCCAAATAATATATAATTGAGGGAATAACAAAACAATGCACCCTAAAGGGCCAAAGTAAGTTTTGCAAGGGGTTTGCGCATGCATGTGAGTATGCTGTGCCTGTTCATTAGTAAATGGCTGCACATATGCACATTGTGTCCAATTCCAGCTCTGGTTCCAAAAAGCCCAATAAGCATAACTGAAGCATTAAGTTAGGAGCAAGCGAGTTCCTGACTATGGCTTTCTTCTATTGATTTACCAATGTGACCTCACATGACTATTCAGTGATTTGTGAAGGACCCCCACATATCTAACCAGGAACATGGAAGAACATCCCGCTGCTGGCATTGGAAATGAGATGTGTATACTGAGATCAGGATACAAGGGAAAGACCCATGTGTGTGTTGGCGGTGGGGTCTCTGGTAGATCCATGCCTATTCACCTAAATTCACATTGAGGCATAATGCCCAATGAGAAAACAAATATTACTTTTAAAATAAAAAGCACTGTTTGCACAACTCTGTATTGCTCAGCAATTCTGTGTTCCTGATGGAATGGAGGATTGTAGATAGTTGTAATGGGCACTGTGATCTTAGTAAGAGAACATAGACAACTTTTTATTCATTTCTATCTAATAGTGATTTAGCAGAATGACAAGGGGGCAGATATTTCTTCTAGTTTGACCCTGTGTATTGGTGTTCATAACTAATGTTTTAACACTTCCGCAACTTTCTTTAAAACCAACACAAATAATAGTTTCCTTGAGTTGGCCTTTATTGAACAATAACAAATATAAGGACTACAGTATTAGAACCTAAACTAGCCAAACACCTAAAGAACCATGCTATATGCCAGAATATAAAGCCAAGTCCTTTTGGTGTTTATATCCAGAGTATTAGTGATAGAGACCCAGAATTGCAGCTGGATCAAATCATCCCACACGGTCCTGGCAGCTGGCACTTTCTAGCTGCTCAGACACTCACGCCGCAGTTCTGATTCCTAAAGAACCATCGTGTGAATATTTGCAGTGAGCAGTACTGAACCCCTTACTGTCACCCCTATTCATTTTTTAATGGGGCTGCCACAAGTAAAAGCTATTTAAAGCATCTTCCCCAAGAAAGCAGTAACTGCTTCACAACCTCACTGCCAGTTTAAACTAACTGTAATGGATTCATTAAAATAACCTTGTGCCTAACCCCTGCACATGAAGTATTTAGTACCTAACTATTGGAGTAAATTCAGGTTTGACCTGGTAGTACATTTCAATGCATAGTACATATTCATATAGCAGATGATTTCTTACAATAAGTCTAGTATTATTTCTTGTGACCTTTAAAATGTCTTTATGTTTAACTTTCTGAGATCATTGCATGAAGTTATGAAAGACTCTTATTGTGCCTTGTGCGATCCAGCAAAGACTGGCCTGTTTGTAGAAACTACAATGTTGTTGTCTGTTTGTGGGAAAAAAAATGTAAAATTCAGTAGGTACGTTCAAGTCTTGTTTAGATGGGTGATTTGTTTGGATTTTTTAGAGGGGTATAGTATAATGTGCAATTATAATATACAGGTTTGTTTTTATGTTATTGCACTGCTGGCTATAGAATGCTAATCTACCACTGTGTGTGTCCCCATTAGGGAAAATCACTTTATTTCCTGTGTCAGTGACAGGGGATCATAGACAGGTAGAAGATGAAAATCTTGTGAAAGAAACAATCACCTAACAAAATTAGGAAAAATTAGAACTTTTTTAGATGTTTAGTGGTCTGTACCTTGTTATCTCTGTGACATTTGTTACCCCAATTTTGTTTTTCTGGTGTTACAGTGACAAAAAGTGAACCTCCCTCCCTGAGAACACAGACAGAAATAAAATACTTAACATGATTTATATCTCGTTTATACAGTATAACTGGATTGGCCACAAAGCCTGGTGTATTTTAGCTGCCATGGCCTCAATTAAGTTATTAATTGTTAACTAGCTCACTTTTTTTTTTTGCTCTCCAAACACTGGTCAATTATACAAATTAGGAGCGACATTTGGTGTATGTCAGAGCTGCTATTTAGATCCAGACCAAATCCATTAGTGAGTGTATATGTTATATGTATGGTCTTCATAAATTGCAGCATTACCTGACCTTGCACCAAACTGCATGAATTACCAAAAACCTCATATCATTTTTTTTAAATGTTCATTAAATTTCATAATTTTTTTTAATCCTCAGCTTTAATAAAATTATACCCAGTGATCAGCGCACATTCCACAAGCAAGATTTCTTGCTGTCACCATAAGGAAACCAACCCTGAGAAATACCAAACAGCCACTGCTCAAGTGCGTGTAAAAGGAATTTGGGTCAGTAGTGCTGACATGCAACAAATGTAAACTCATTTTGTGAATACTGATACTTGATGTTCTTTAGGCACCTCTAATAAAGTTTACATGTACTTTACAAGTGTAGATTTTAGGAAAAGTAGAGAGTCAACATTACTCTGGGTAAAGGGGTGTTTCATACATGTATGACATTAAAGCTGTTACAAATAAAAGTTTGTGCAACATCTTTGCAAGCCCTGAAAATGCCATACCACACATATATCTGCTGATTTTTAGAAGTATGACAGACACTTAAAGGACAGTAGAACCAGCCTCTACTTTCATGCAAGAAATATGTTGAATTCCAAATGAAATTTTCAATGTTATACCCTGCTGCTTTATAGAATTATTACATACTATGCAGACTTTGGCCAGCAGGTGGGGCCGATCAATCCCTTATTGTCAGTAAAAATCACAGACATAAACTCACCTTTTGTTGTTTTGCCCTCAATAAAAATAAAAAAATATTGTGAATATATTTAAATTTTTCATGTAAAATTACATAGTGGTAAATGTTTACTTGTCTAGTGAAATACTGTTAGTTAAATGTTAGATACCTGATTTTAAGATTGCTAGATCTGTCTTGATTTTGTATCATATTCTGTTTTGTAATTGTATTTTTCCTAATAAATAATATACTTAAAAAACACAGCAGTCATAAAATGTTTTAATATTTCCAACAGCCCACTGTTGATTGATGTGAAATACTAGTATAGAAATATATAGATAAAACCTTCAAAAAGTGTACTCAAAAAATGTATAGTAGTGATGGAGGTAGAGAGACCCTGTCTTTCTTGTACACATGCACTTACTAATATTAGCATGATATAGTTAAAGGCCTATTGTCTTTTCTTTGCTTTTCTTCTTTTTATAAAAGTTAGAATGGCCACTTATCATAATGCACTAAGCAATTCAGTAATCTTCTCTGCAAAAATGATGGATTATCCTGCTGCTGCTTGCATATCATACATCAAATTCTACATAAAACATGCTAACTACTGTGTACATACATAAAGACATGTAGTCAACAAGTTTTATTTTTGGATTTTCTGAGTAGGTGTCATCTTTTAATGTTTTGCTATGCAAATAGAGCCAATGTTTATAGTTTTTGTTTATTTACCCAGCACCGCGAATCAAGATGTCTGGATATATCTTGGTCATAGTATTAAAGTCAGTAGGGTTGTTAACGTATCACTATTCAAACACAAGAAAAAAATATGTGTTTTTTGTCTTATTGATACACTGCTTCCTATTGTTGTTTTAAAAACATGTGTTCACTTATCACCCATACCTGCTGAACTTTACACATAAATGCATATCCATAATTCATGTGGCTACAATTCATGGTCTGTCTGGTATGTCTTCCATTGTAGCCACATTGTTGTGTGAACAACAACATGCATGGTGCAAGGAATCATTGGACATTTCTTTAAATTACTAATATAGGTGGGAAGCTGATATTGCAGTTGTTCTTCTGCCCTTTAGTGTTCAACCAGAAATATTGAAAATCACCAGCAGTCTTGATTGCATAAACATACACTCTTTCACAATAACAAAAATATTTATATAATCCGATCCAGATGCCTGGCAATAGTACATTTTGATGATACTCCCCTTCCTTAACCCACTTTCCTTTATTCTCCTGGTTGCCAAACAAGTGATAGCTAAAAAAAAAATGGAGAACTTCTCAATTCTCAATCTGTGCAGTGATTTCTAAGGTAGACAACATGTTGGTATCCTTTTTGACTTCCAAACTAAATTTCTGGCTGTTTGGTGTCCTTGGATCCAGTATACAAATCCCAGCATTCTCTTATCTTTGTTTATGGAACAAGCCCTGAGGTTTAAGTGCAGCTGCAACGTTCAGCTGCATTGTGGGGCACGTGGTGTGTGAGGTCCTGACTTTTACACTTTCCACCCCTACTCTCTCATCTGATCTTCTATTTCTTTAGTTCTATTTTATTCCTTGCAACAGTGGCATTAACATTTACAGTTTATGATACCAACATCTAATAGACCCCATTGACCTCTTGCATAGTATGTGTCTGTGTATGTGTAGTGCATGCTATCACTCTGATTTATATCCTATTTATTTGTATATGTAGTTCCGCTTTAATATCAGGACTGTGATTTTAGGTTTGGCTGTATATTTAGGTAAGGCAGATAGTATTTTTAAAAAGAGATTATTATTGAAAGCTTTGATTTTTTTTTTAGGACAAATTAATGTATCAATTTAAAAGATAACATTTACAGATAATCCTGAACTGTAATCAGACCTTTAGACATAAAGGAGAAGGGAAGGAGGACCATAGTCTGTTCACATAAACTAGATAATAGTACAGAATATTAGACATATATTCACATAAAGTGCAAATGTTTTTACAGTACTCTGTATCTAATGATGGCAGGTTTGGTGCACACAGAAATGACGTGCTTGGCCACTTTTCTGGAAAACGAATGAGAAGTGAATATTGTTTGATTTTCATTTGACCATGTAAGGAAGTACAGTACATCTAGGTTTAGCACATTGCTGGATATCTGAAAATGTTATCTTAACAGTGCACGTTTATAAAGTAATACTATACACTGCAGCTACTTATAGACTGGATAGTGCAAATTTCATAATTATTTATATATACCATTATTAGAATTGGCTCTGAAAGATGTTGTAGTGTAGTAAATTGTAACTTACAAGCCCAGAGTTCACTGGATACAAGGTGCTTTGTACACTTTGGTCCTGTCTAAAAGGACCCCTTACTGTAACAGTATGCAGCTTCTGATGAGATCATTGCATTCCACATGTTCTTTTTCCTTGGGTACCACATGTCATCCCTGATGTTCTACCCTTGTAAACTATACTTTGTCACATATGATCAGTACAGAAGGGCTGGGCTTTTAGTGCAGCTTTGCCTGGCTTTTGGAGCTCTGAGAGGTGGCCCATTTGTGGAAAAAGATAGGTCTGGTAGGCACCTAGCCTGTTCTGTCCGCAGTGATATCTGTGTCCCCAAAGTTTCCTTCAGCCTGGTCTGCCTCCTGCTTCAGATGAAGGAGCATGCTGTGGGGCGAAGTCTTTTTTGGGAGAAACCCCTTTAAAATAAAGCATATACAATAAAAAGTTTTTTTGTGTTTATTTTAATAAATGATTCTTGGTACAGTGTGTAGGCAGAAGGGGAAAACCACAAGGCACCTCTGGCAGGAACCTAGGGCCATGTTCACTCTGCAATAAACCCCAGAAAAACACAATTGGTTAGAGCTTTCTACCTCCCTGTCAGAAATGATGGACTTACAAGCAATTAAGGATGATTTTGCTTTTTTTTTCTTATTATTATTATTATATTATATATATTATATATATATTATTATATATATTTTATTTAGATAAAATATTAGTAATAAAAAGTGAGTAAAGTACATCTTAATGTGTGTGGATAATAATGGTGGTAATATTAGGAGTAAGAGGAACTATACTAAAAAAAACACGCTCCGAGCACCGCCTTCTTCACCTTCTCTTCCTGGTTCTCCATCCTACATCACCCGACCCATGTGCGAGATTGGGTGATGTAGGATGAAAAAAAAATTAGGTGCCTGTTCTTAGAAGCAAATTGTTCTCTTTGAGCAAAAAAGCTCCTTCTGCACATTCCCGAGATGCTCGGGCATGCATAGAAGGAGCGCCCTAGAGCCTACCTACCTACATCAGGCATCCTGGGAGGCTTTGTGCTCCCATTCATCCTCAACTGCCTAGGCATCCGAGAATTAGGGGGCAGTGCTGCACCCTTTTTTTTTTTTAAAAGGGGTGTTGCACCTAAACAAAAAAGAATTTTTACCCTACATAAAAGGGTTCTCTACCCTTTTATGTAAAGTGAAAATTCCGTGTATAGGTACGCTTTAATCCTTGCATGGATTACTTTGATCTTGTTTCAATGGTTCAGGCTGCTAGTGGAGATGTAATGGTGTGCAGAATATTTTCTTAGTACAGAGAATTGTATAAATTACACAACCTACCTTAGTACTGTCCATCTGTTTATGACTGCAGTGTGAATGAGAGATTCACATCATGGATGAGCAACCAGCATGGTGTGATGTCAATATAACCCAAATCCCTGATGAATGTTTGCAGCACCTTGTTAAATCTTTGATCAGAAGAATCACAGCAGTTCTGAAGACACAAATGTCCAATCTTGTGCTAGCAAGCTGTACCTAATAAAGTGGTCGGTGAGTGTATGTATTAAGTAAAAGAAAAATAGTTTTGTCTGTATTTGACTTTTGGAAGTACTGCCCCTCTGCTGTATGGGTTATAGCCACATGTATTGCTGGGATTACAAAGCTGAGCAGTTTGCATGATCCATAACATGGAAGACAGAGAGCAGCCAGCACAGTGTCAGTAAATCACACGTCAGTAAACAGGCCACGATAAGCCGCCCTGTGCTGACTCGGAGCTCTCTGCTGCCACTAGCGGCGGGAAGGTGCAGCGCCGGCTCAGTACGTGTGAGGGATCCTGAGGAGGAGGAGGGGTGCTAATTGATTCCAGCTAAATTATTCAGTACCTGCCCTGTGGAGGACAACATGCCGGCTGTGGATAAGCTGCTGCTGGAGGAGGCTTTGTTAGACAGCCCCCAGGTAAGAGCAGCCGTCTATAAGACGAGGAGGGGGCGGTGTGCTGAGCCTGGCCTCCATTGTTTATATGTGCCCGGGATGGGGGTGCCTGTGCGGGGTAATAGGCCGGATGTGGGCAAAGTTTGTGTCACCAGGATACCCAGACAATAATATAATCAGTGCTGTGTAATGTCTGCTGGCTGCACACAATATTACCCTCCATGGCCAGACCTCATCATCATGGCTGACAGAACACAACCTGGCCTGTGTAATAATGCCAAAATCATGCCTACCTCACATGGGGACCAAACAAATACCTGCTGATCCCTAAAGAAAAAAATTCACCCCATGTAGCTTCCTGTGATGATGTGACAACCATGATTCACCCAGCCTGATTTCTGAGCAGAGTTGTCACTCTCCTATAGGCAGAGCCTGCATCCTATCAGATTGATTTACCCTTGAAGTGGGTAAGTTCCCTGTGTACAGCCCGTGTATCTCCTAAACCTAAAGGTCTGATGTTTTCAGGGTATACAGGGGACCCTTATGGCTATTAACACCCCATAATTCACCCTCCTAGCCCTTGGGAGATTTAAGGTCACAAGAATAATTCATGAAAACAAACTGGGATCTCTTCTCACCTAGGAGGTGCTTTTTCGAAACTTTGGGGCCCCAGGGGTCCTAAATTGGTCCCTAGGGAACCCTGACTTGGATGCTAAATTTGGAACCCTTGGGGACCTGTGCTCTCAAATATCAGCCCCTAGGTGAGAAGAGGTTCCTGTTTGGTTTTGAACTTGTGACCAATGTATCTTGGATCTTCCAAGGACTAAAGGGCTGAATGTTGGGGTGCTAATAACCATAAGGGCCCAGAAAGTGTCAACACACTTCCTAAATGGTGCAACACATGATTTATGAGATATGAGGGATGTAATACAGGGAGGTAGAATGATATGACGAGGGGAGATGGGAGGTGATACTGATATCACTGCACACCCCCTATTTAGGGGTAGCACAAACCCAAGGGGCAGCATATACTGATCAGACATCAGCTTATAGTAGGGTTGGATGAGGAGATGTATCCGGGGCGTGGCTCTTCCTTATGCTTTTGTTTTGGTCCTTGTTCCCATGAAGAAAGTTAGAATCTCTCTGATGTTATATCCCTGTCCGTCCCCCATTAAGAAAATGTCTGTCTGACAGATTTTATAAAATATGTCACACTATATAGAGATTTTTTTTATAGCTTCATGTTGTGTCTCTAGATGGGAAAGTTAAAAAGGAAATTTCTTTATCAGAAATAAAGAAATATCTTCTCATAAAGGCACATTAATAACAAGGCAACAATCACTAGAATGTTTATGGCATGAGAAGGTTAAACCAAGCAAAGCAAAACATCAGCAGAATAAATGTCAGCCTTAGTGGTAATATTTTAGTAAAATCAGAGGAGTCAGTTTGCAGGAATTACACAAATATATGGAGGAGTGATGTACCAGATATAGATGTCCTCTATATAATGAGGGCTTTATGGTAATCTAAAGAATAATTCATATATTTATCAATGCATTAGGAGTTAGTTCACACCCCGGTTCCCCACAATGGTATGTTGTGTATAAACACAATTTCTGCAGCTGCCTTAACCACCTGAGCGTTACACTGAGGTCTAGATTTCTGTACCAAAAGTGATCCACTGTTTTTCATGAAATTTTTTTTTAAATTTACCCTTGAAGTGGGTAAGTTCCCTGTGTACAGCCCGTGTATCTCCTAAACCTAAAGGTCTGATGTTTTCAGGGTATACAGGGGACCCTTATGGCTATTAACACCCCATAATTCACCCTCCTAGCCCTTGGGAGATTTAAGGTCACAAGAATAATTCATGAAAACAAACTGGGATCTCTTCTCACCTAGGAGGTGCTTTTTCGAAACTTTGGGGCCCCAGGGGTCCTAAATTGGTCCCTAGGGAACCCTGACTTGGATGCTAAATTTGGAACCCTTGGGGACCTGTGCTCTCAAATATCAGCCCCTAGGTGAGAAGAGGTTCCTGTTTGATTTTGAACTTGTGACCAATGTATCTTGGATCTTCCAAGGACTAAAGGGCTGAATGTTGGGGTGCTAATAACCATAAGGGCCCAGAAAGTGTCAACACACTTCCTAAATGGTGCAACACATGATTTATGAGATATGAGGGATGTAATACAGGGAGGTAGAATGATATGACGAGGGGAGATGGGAGGTGATACTGATATCACTGCACACCCCCTATTTAGGGGTAGCACAAACCCAAGGGGCAGCATATACTGATCAGACATCAGCTTATAGTAGGGTTGGATGAGGAGATGTATCCGGGGCGTGGCTCTTCCTTATGCTTTTGTTTTGGTCCTTGTTCCCATGAAGAAAGTTAGAATCTCTCTGATGTTATATCCCTGTCCGTCCCCCATTAAGAAAATGTCTGTCTGACAGATTTTATAAAATATGTCACACTATATAGAGATTTTTTTTATAGCTTCATGTTGTGTCTCTAGATGGGAAAGTTAAAAAGGAAATTTCTTTATCAGAAATAAAGAAATATCTTCTCATAAAGGCACATTAATAACAAGGCAACAATCACTAGAATGTTTATGGCATGAGAAGGTTAAACCAAGCAAAGCAAAACATCAGCAGAATAAATGTCAGCCTTAGTGGTAATATTTTAGTAAAATCAGAGGAGTCAGTTTGCAGGAATTACACAAATATATGGAGGAGTAATGTACCAGATATAGATGTCCTCTATATAATGAGGGCTTTATGTTAATCTAAAGAATAATTCATATATTTATCAATGCATTAGGAGTTAGTTCACACCCCGGTTCCCCACAATGGTATGTTGTGTATATACACATTTTCTGCAGCTGCCTTAAGCAAAGAAACCAGAAAAAGTTTGGAAACAAACACAGAAGGTGAGTCTGGTTGTGTCACTGTACAGTACTTTGTATTTCAGGAACTTTAACTGCTTATGTGTAAAAATAATTCTGAAGTATTCTAAAGATTTATTCAGATATACAATGTAACAAATACATTGCTACATCCTATTTGCTGTGTTTTATTTATGTGCTGATCAACTTTTGTTCTGGATATAATGTCAGTTATAGTATAGATTGATAAGGTAAAATCTAACTTTTCAATGCTTTGCAGCAGAAACTTAATTTTAAAATCAATAAAAATGGTCAAATGATACAATAAAAAGTACAAATTGGTTTCTATGATAATAGTAAATGTTTTAAAAATTAGTTTAAAAATTAGTGTATAGCTTGCAAAAAAAAATACAACTATTTTTGCAAGACTATATTACTAAATAAAACAATGTTTAGAAAAACAAAGATCATATAGATATTACATGTTTGTCTAATGGCACTCTCTACTGCACAATGATTCATGTGCTAAGGTTGTGTCATGTGCTGTAAAATCCCTGTGTAACCAATTCTAACCCTTGGAGTGACCTTTATTACATGTGAATTTGTCTGTACTCTTTTGTTGTTTTGCTGAAGTTATAGTTTGGGTATTTGTAGAAAAAATCCAAGTAACCAGGGGCTGCCGTTAGGGAAAACATGGCTAAATCATAAGATCTGGAGGTGGGCGGGTGGCACTGCATGCGAATATTGAGCATTTCCTTTGCCCCTCCAGCCGATCTCCAGTGAACTATTGATATTGAATGTAACCTCTGCTTATGTTTGTTGTCATCATATTTTCAGTTTAAATTGCCCAGGTTTGTAGAGAGTTTTGTAGTGCACTTCAATTCCAAATGTTAACGGTTTTAATGCATTTTTCTGAGAATGTTGTAAGTCACCTTTTCTGTAAGGTTAACTATACAAAGAAAAGCTCTTTTTCTTGTTTTCATGAGTAATGTTCCAGTGCTTTTAAAACATGTGATGAAACATAAGTTGTTCAAATATATCATGGGCAACTTTTTTGTTTTTCATTTCTCTGATCTTGTTTTTTAACTTGCAAAAGCCTCTATATTGTCTTATGTATAGAATTTGTTCTGTTTGTTATAAATTTCTCAATACTTGACACGTTAGTCCTTTAGGATTTATAGGGTTTTAGTTTTGAATTAGAACTTTTGTTAGAGTATAAATGTCAATTGGGGCTCCATTGGAGAGATTCACCTTCTCTTCTTGTTTTGCTGACAATGATTTAACCAGACAGAAAGTGAGGGAAGATCTACAATGGGGGGGTACATAAATAAAAGCATCTCTACTGTACTAAAGAAAAGCAGTTTCCTTAACAAAACCATTACTGATTTATGGTTGACTACAAAACTACAGAAGATTTAAGTTTGTTAATGGGTGGTGAACTTACTCGATCACCAGCAACTATGCACAGCATACTTATACTTACAATATATATACTTACTTATCCATGTGCAGCCACCATACAGTGATCAGCTCCCCTTACAAATAATAAGGACTTTTACTTATCCTTTACTTCCACCAGCTGCCTCCTCTGGGACTGAGACTCTATGACGCTCTGAGGTCATCACTATAAAACAGAACCATCTTTTTTTAGTCTTGAAAAGATAAGTGCTAATAATATTCATCATTATAGGCTATCCCCTATACAATCATTCATACTCCCATCAGGCCTGTATAACATAAACATAGCAAGTCCCCAATGGTGGCTCTGTCTCTCACTGATACAGTTACAGAGTGATTACATCACATATCATTTCACACAGCATTAACACCTTGTGTAGTTCACGTGGTTTTCTTGTCTATGGGTAGTTCTTACTTTGCTAAACTATCAGAGTGAATTTTCTATCAAATGTGTTTTCTGTTTTTTTTGCACTGTAGACCCGATCTCTGCTAAGTGTATTTGAGGAAGATGCTGGAACACTGACGGATTATACAAATCAGCTGCTTCAAACAATGCAACGAGTCTATGGAGCCCAGGTGGGTCAGTCTGCGGAACAAGTTTACTTTCTTATAAATGGCTGAATTGTATGAAGGATTGTAATCTATTTATACTAATAGGTTTTATACTCGTGGTGAAAAATCGATCATAATACATTTTGGGATGGGGGCAGTATTTAGCAGTGTTTGTGAACTTTCAACCTAACCATAATCATATGCAAAAACAACAAAAAAGAACCATGGGTCCAAGAAACCACACAAAGGAGGTGTTTAGTTTGGCAACAATTATAGTGTATTAGTAGCATACAAAATACTATTGCCTTTCAACTATTATAGTTGTACAAGCAACACAGTCATAGAAGTATTTTAAGGTGCTGTCATAGTTTACAACATATAGGAGTAATTCCCTGATTACTTCATCGGGGTCCTCTTAATCATGAAATACTAGACAGAGTGCACTAAATTAAAGAAGATCCAGACTTGATGATTCAGTAGGTGTCATCAAAGTCAATAGCTTGTCGCAATTTTATATATATATATTTTTCCGACGCGTTTCGCCCATTAAGGCTTCTTTAGGGGTATCATAAAGACTTTACGATCTGTGATGATGCAGGTAAGTGATTCTATAGTGCATTTGTAGATGATACAGTTTAGTTTGAAAGGGGGTCCCTGGCTGCATAATGTGCAGGGTTCAGGTATTGAAAGTTTTGTGACTGGAATAAGGAGCAGGTTGTCCAGTTTTGCCAAATGCTGGGATCAACATTATATATCTATATATTGGTTACAGATAAAAATTCCCAGAGAGCAAGAAGATCAGTCCTGTCAGTGCAGCAGTACAGGAAGGGATGGAAGCAGTCAAAAAGTGTTAACTCTTCAATTGTATTTTGTATGCTAATAATACACTATAATTGTTGCCAAACTAAACACCTCCTTTGTGTGGTTTCTTGGACCCACAGTTCTTCTTTGTTGTTTTTGCATTTATAACTCACTTTCCTAGATGAGGTGTGGCAAGACCCTAGTATGTAGGAGTGTCTCTCCTCCCCTTCCTCCTTTCTCCTATAGTAACCATAATCATACCCCTAATACATTACCTAGCATTAAACTAACCTTTTAGCCCATTTAAGGGCAAATAGATAAAACCTAATATAATCCATCCTGTTTTTTTCCTAACCCGAAAAGCAAGATGTATTCAACTAAATCTGTCTCCCAGGACCATACCAGTGCTGTTCCTGAATACAAGAGGAAACCCCCTTTTCTGCACTTCACATGTGCCTGTTCTATGTTGTCCATTCATAAGGATGTCACTGGTGAATAATCCACTTCTGGGCCCCTAGTGGTCCCCTTCTCTAAATAACCATAAGGAGCTGCCCATATCATGCAGACAGCTACATAGACTCCTAAGAAGGTCCCTTTCTCTTGTAACCAGAAGAAGAGAGACTTAGTGGTCCATTTAAAAACTAAAATTGTATCAGTGATGGTAATATTACCCCCCAGCATTGGTGCCAGTGATTGCAATGCCATCCCCTAGCAATTGGCATCAGTTTTTACAATAACAGCCTCTGGCACTGGTGTGAATTGCAGTATTATTTACCCTCCCCACCCCATCATTAGTGGTCAGTAAAATGTGTCCAGTCCCCACATGGGTGCATGGTGCAGTCTTAGTAAAATGTAACCCCCAGCACCGATGCTCACTTACCTGAATACGCACTCCTGTGCCATTCTCTCTGTTTACCAGTCAGCCGGAACATTGTGTCCATTTATGTGGTGATCATTTAGCCTTACAGCAGAGTTTCCATTTCATTGCTAGGGGCACAAATGGGTGGAATGTATCATTGCCCACACTTCCTGTCACAGGTGCAGATAGCTAATGGACCCGGCTCAAACAGTTAGCCACACACAGATAACTTACAATGATAAATTCAGTATATCTTCATAATTTTTTGTTACTTGTTTTGTGTTGGATAGGAAGGATTACATTTACTGTTCTTGTTTGCCCTCTGTATCATGTTGTGGACATTTATCATTATTTCCTTCCATGTAGACATAACAGGAAGTGAAAGTAAATCTTCCCAGTAAGAGAAATGCCCTCCTAGACAATACAATTGTCATTGGATCAGATGTAACTATTATAGAAAGACTTTACCTCTTCTGGTAAAACAAGGAATCTGACATTTCTTTAAACATTCCATGGTAGGAATCAATTGCTGCCTTTGAGAAACAGGAACCTTGAAGATTCCCACCAGGGAATGTTTAGGGGAATGTCACATTCCCTGTTTTATAAAAAGAACCCAAAATGTTTAAATAACTGCTCAAAAGTCCAAATCAAATGCTGGCTTTATATGCACTTTAAGGAGGACCATAATTATTCATGTTACTATGTTTTTTGTATCAATGTATTTAAATACATATCCTTTAAATATTATTAATCTTACCAAATTGTTTAAAAAAAAAAACAAAAAAAAACAATAAATGTGTTAAAAAAATATTATTGGATTGTTTTCAGTTATATTTGTATTTGTGGGTAGCTATGTTTCCCTCATCACATGAGCTGGTTCTGTTTCCCACTGATTGTCTGATCTCTCTAGTCTGTCTCAATTAATGCCATGGACTCGGTGCAGTCTTTAATGATGCCAGACACCCACAATGCAATGTTATCTTTGGACAGTTTGCAGTTGACTTGGTTGATCAGGGCAGTGACCCTTTTTTTTAATTTATTTTATGCATTTGATTTGTAGCTTTGACCTTTATCTGTACCAGAGAACAAATGAGACCAAGGTGTGAGCATTCCAAATATTAAAAAAATAGCAACATGGCTACAAGTATTCATACGCTAACATTTTCTTTACTTCCAGTGTATTACAGTTGTGCAGGTATTTGCTAACTTGAATATTTGTGTTGTTTTTAAAGAATGAAATGTGTTTGGCAACCCAGCAACTGTCCAGCCAACTTCTCGCATATGAAAAACAGGTACACATATTTTCCAGATGAGTGGTTATTATTATATTACATGTGTTTGATACTGGAATATAAATAGGTTAATGCAATTGTACAGAGTTATTAGCATGAAATATAGTTCAGCCAGGCCTAAAATCCTCCAAGTGTAAAGCATACAATTCCAACAAGCCTTATAGTCAGGTGACCTATTTTTATTGGCTTCCTTTATTCTGAGAGCAAATAGTTAAGCAGTGAATCACTGTATATGAATTTCAAGTTAGCTGGGTCTAGTCTTTATTTGGGTTTTGCTGTAGTTCTAGGAAAGGTATTATTTTTAAACCTTTAAAGATCCTGCTGTTTTCATTTTCATGTCTGTATATTGTAACCTGCATAAGTGGTTGCCATGCTGCATAGGCAAGACTACTAGTCTTTAGTCTTCTCATCCTCTGAGCTGAATGTTTCAGTAAATGTTAGATTTTCTGCTTTATAAATAGATCCCTTTTTTTTTTTTAAGAAAGAGTATTTTATCCCTTTAGAAATCTAGCCAAGAAAAAATTAAGAGCCCATTAAAAAGAATACAATGAAAAAAAAATAGTTTTTGTGACTCAGTTTAATCTACAGCTGTATTACTTCTTTTCTGCCACTAGATGTCTAAAGTCTTTCAAAATAATGTCTGCCAGCATTATTCAACCCTCTTCCTCTGAGCCCTTGTCATCATGACCCTTACACCAGCCTGTGACCTATAATTTCAAAGTAATGCCGAGATTAACTCATGTTTCTGGCACTCTGATTTATCTTCCTGCCTGCATACCCTTTGTGAGCACATACGGTATGCTGATTGGCTCCTTGTGCTGTTTTTTTCCTCCCCACCTTAGCTATGCAGTACAAGGATTGCAAGAGGCTAATCGTTAGTCAAATTTATATATTTGTATACCTTAAATGATATATTCAGTGATGTATTAATGAACACTGAGCTGACTTATTTTTGTCTTTATTATCTGCCAAGAGTTTGGTTTTAAATAATTATGGACCTGTGTTCTGTTGGTTCATGTAAAATGTGTTTTTAGTGATGGGTCTGTTTTAATAATTAACGCACTGTACGCACAGAATTTCACCATTTTTTATTTCTTGTGTTAGCTTTGCATTGTAACTTTATTTGTTTCTAGAACTTTGCTTTGGGAAAAGGAGATGAAGAAGTCATATCAACCTTACAGTACTTTGCAAATGTAGTAGATGAGGTTAGTACATCTTCACTTTTCTGTCTCCTGGTTACAATGTTAATGCAAATTGAAACTTCATTACTGCAACTCTACGCACAATAAACCAACAGGCAGCTTAGTAAGCGTTTGAAATAAATTGTGACATTTATGAAAGTCTCAGATTTCAAGGAAATGAGAATCTTTTATACAGTCATATTTTTCAATTGAGATCAAACCAGTATAAGAGCATATTGATGTGTTGATCAGTAGAAAGCAACTAAAGATCTGTTTTCGAACTTTCAATGTAGCCCTGCTACTCATGCCTGGTTTCAGATTGGTTGCTATAAACATCATTGTTTAATTTGATAGTTATAGCTGCCTGGCTGTCTCTGGAACTTTGGATTGCTCACCAAGAACAAAGTCAGAGTGAAGTCAAACTCCTGATCTACATCTTTAAAGTACTGAAAAACACCGTAATCAGGCAATTTAGTATTGTCACTTTCCATATTTCCATTCGACTATTTTATGAGAAAAATTATTTTGCTGGTTTTACATTCAATGGTTACCAGAGTGACTACAAGAGTACAACACCTCTTTACTGTTGCACTTCATTACATGCTGATCTGCCAGAAAATGACTCGACATCTTCTTTTGTTCAATCACTCAATTGACCTCCTGGTCTCTAAAGAATGGTCACCGATTTATTTAGTAAATGGGCACTAATTAACTTGTAGCCCAAATAAAATTATTAGTAGAGCTCAGGGAGTGCATAACCCTGGTAGTGTGCACGGGACAACTCTGAATTTCTGCTAAAAGCCACAGTTTTTTTTTAAAGGTATAAAACATAAATAACAAAGCACTCTCAATTGTATGTTTTAATAAACCAAATGTAACAAAGAGATTTTCACTACTTTGGCATATACTTCCAGGATTGGAGCAAAGGATGAGGTCAGCAATCTTTGCATACGTTTATAAAGTTCATTACGCCTATTTATGCAGCAATATCATGTTCTGAGTACTTTAAAGCTGTCACACCAGTTTTGGTCTTTTAAAGAAACATTGTTTGGTTCCCTTTTACAGTCACACATGTTTACTATAGCAATATGGACTGCAGCCAAAAAAACCTTTCAGTAGGTGTTTGCAGTGTGGGAGGAAATTATACAAACACCGGCACAAAATACAGACTCCTTGAAATGCATTCTGTGTCAATAACAGGAATTGGGTCCCAGGGCCCACCACTAAAATATTTAGAATCGGTCACTAAGGGCTCAATTCATGAAGCTATACTACCATTTTCATTTTACCATTACAATCTATATTTTTAGCCAACATCTGTCATAGTTAACTTAAAGAAACTTTCATATTTTTTTTAATAAGATATGAATAAAAAAACAAAGTTATGTCATGTGTTCCTATTGACTTTAGGTGTTTTTTTCATGAATATTGTGATTTTTTTTTTTTTTTACATTTAAACCCTTTATTTATTTTTGTATACAGAGTAAAGGTAGTTTAGTTTTTGCAGGTATACAAGTCTATGTGAAGATATAAGACACCTTATATTGGCTTCATGTCCTTGAAAATTACAATGATCTAGACGATAGAATGGAAGGTCAGCAGCATAGGGAAGAGTTTAAAATTTATTTGAAGCCAATTTTTTTTTTCGATCATGAGGGAAAGAAAGGAATAGGGAGATACCACAAGAAGTGGGATAAAAATTTTAAAAAGTGAGGGGAATCTTCCCTGTTGGAAGATTTCTCCTTAGCTGTGATTGTGATGACTGTCTTGTTTTGGACTTTCCATAACTTTCTGTTTTTTTGACAGTAGTCAATACTTGAGTTTTTGACGCAAAACAATCATGCACCTTGCAAAGTGAAAAACAAAACAAACAAAAAAACACTAAAGCCTGACTAACAGCTTTTAGCCTAGCGTTTTTAGTTGGAAATCTCAGCAGTAAAAGTCCTTTTAGGACTATTTTAGACTTGCAGTTCACCACAGCGTTCTCTTGCAGGCTAAACTGTGGTCCTAACTGCTCCCATTCAACCGAATGGGAGCTATTGGAAACCATTTTGTGCACGTGGTTGCAGTGAATCGTGGTACGGTTCCTGAAAGAGACTTGTGTTTGCTTTTATGTAATAGTCAGGGGAGCAAAGTTTATTACTAAGAAACAGATGTAATAGAATAATTTTGTGGTGAATGTAAAATTGCAGTTTACACCTCAGCCAGATACTAATATGACATCTCACACTGTAAATGAAATCTATACTTAAAATAATGACACGTTTCTGTTTGTATTGTGTCAATACTATTGTTTGTGTTTAGGCTGTTCCTCATTTACTCTTGTTATATAAGCAGCACTAAATACAGCATATTACATGGCTCTAACTGAATTTCAACTTATATTATACACACTTATACACATTCAGCTAGTGCTACCATATTGTAAATAGAGTGCTGTATCAGAGAGCATCAGAAAGAAAAAGTTAAAGGCTGACCTCCAGGATAAGAAAATTATGTCTAAATATAGGAGCCATATATATTTTATGTGATAAAAGCTAATATTTATCACAGATAACCAAGAAGACAGTTATGATAAATAGAAAAATGTAAAAGAATGTCTATTAAAAGTCACAGTTAATCAGTAATGGATATAGTGTATGCTTGGTGTATCCAATGAATCCTCCGTGCTGTATGAAATTCAGTTTAATAAAACAAGTAAAAAGAAAACTGGTGTGTGAGGTAGTAGTCATGCAATAAGCACATTAAGATTTAAGTATTTCTTCCAGATCTGTGCATTAATCCATTGTAATACAGACCAGTCAATGCTACCTTTTTTCCTTGTGCTGAGTGATCAGTCCTAAATCTGTCTGCCTGACTGATCTTACAAACTGTATTCTGTGTGCTAGCCGCAGTTGCTGATCCCCAATAATATCAAAGTATGCATAGCTAAAATGTGTGTTGGATTAAACAAGAAAGGGTTTAAACACAGCAGTTTATTTCTTGTTCTCTCTGTCTCATTAGTGAGATTCATCATTACTTCCTGCCCTGAAGTGCAACAGGAATTTAAAGGACCCCTTTACAAAGAATAAAAAAAATTCTTCTTGCACTTTTGCTACTAAAACGGGTGTCTCCATTGAAAGTTTTTTCTCCTACCCTATTTGTTTAGAGACAAATGTAAAATGTTGGATATCCTACAACCTTTGAGGTTTATTTACTAAAGCAATATACAAGAGGTTTTTAAAAGTCTCCGCACTTTTATATTTTCATTGGAAAGGTGAGGGTGGGAGGAGTAGTAATTGGCTTTGTATGAAAGTGTCATGCGACTAGTCTGTCTGGCAAGCCGACTAACCTTGTAGTTAAATATTAAGAGTTGTCACGTTGTGGTGCATATGGCTGCATAACTTAAATAGGTGTGGAAACATTTTGAAAAACCCTCTTATGTTATGCAAGAGATAAATACTAAAGCCCTATATAGATGTCAGATTGACATTGGACGATAGTCACGGAAACAACTTTTATGATTGTTGACCAATGAGTGAACAGTTCCATTCTTTTCTATAGTGAGAGAAGTGGGGAGGATGAGCGAGCAACACCCTGTTGTGCTGTTCTCCATAGGAGTGAACAACGGTAAATATAATATATATATATATATATATATATATATTTTTTTTTTCCTGTCTGCCATTAATGGAAAGATGGTGGAAACAAAAAGCGATTTCTTTACTAAGGAGAGGTAATACCAACACCACAGAAACCGTAACCCATCTTTACTTCATCCAAGGCTACAAAGAAAGTTTTGGCCTGGAGATCAACTTTAAGAAATGTGTTAATTATAAGTATTACAGTTTTGCCTGGAACAGACCCGGATCCTGGTGTATTAATGTGTCTCTAGGTATGTCATTTTTTTTTCTTTTTCTCCTTCTGTGGATTAATTAATTTTTTGTGCAACCTATGTGAAATACAAAGTTTTGTACTATAGAACGATACAACGTAATTTTATCTTGATTGAACATTTAATAAAAGCTGTAGAACTTTTTAACAGCTGGTATTAAAATAACTACATCTATGACCACTTATTCTGGCAGTCCTGAGTTGACTTGCAAAAGCGTCATTATCCAAGTTGTAAATCTTAGCCTATAAAAGAAAGCTGCAAAACAGATAATCGAACATTTGTGATTTCAGGATGACCATCCAGTCTAGGTGATCAATATTATGGATTGGAATGGTGCAGGCCTTATGTGTGGAGCCTGCTCTGCAATCACACCTACTGAGTACAATATTATGATCAATTCTGAATACTTAAGGTGAAAATTGCTTTCAGACTCCGTTATTAGGTGTTATCTACTTTAGTCTACCAGTGTGCTATTTTTTTTTCCAGTGCATTAGAAAATACTTGTTTGAATAGGCTTCTGGTTTATCAAAGGGAGACTAGAACATTTACATAAAACACTGCTTTTACTAAAACAATTATTAACAGTAGTTTTTGGGAGCATATGCTAATAAAAGTGCAGGTAAAATGTCAATAAAGGGATTTGTTAGGTCAATTGGCAATTTGCCACATTAGAAGCAAGTGAAGATACTTGCTTACCTGAAAGAGTATGGGTGTATCCTGGACTGGTGAAAATGTTCTGTCACAGCCCTGGTAACATGGTCAACAGTGTCAGGAAAGGTTGTCTAAGGAAAAGGCTTCTGTAAAAGTGAACATTTGTATATGTTTGTATATTGAACATGGTTATATTTGGTAAAAATACAATCCAAATTTATATTGTGAAGGTGAAATAAGATGTAGCAGCTATGATGTGGCACTGCTAAACAGAAGGCAGCGTTCTTAGTTAGCTCAGTTACTGTAACCCTACCACTGCCCAAATAGCTGCGGATAAGCTTTAAATAGGTAAGTTGTAAATTAATACCAAAGTGTATATGATATATGTTTGAAGCTACCAGATGGTTGTGCCACGGAATTATTATGACCTTGTAAGGGTGCCTACTGACTTTGTATCAATTGAATGCTTCCGAGAATCATTCAGATTTTATTGACAAGTGCATTTGACCTGGAGTTGACCTTCTTTTGCATTACTATGCCTAATTTTTTTTTTGATCTATGTCTCTAACATCTTGGGAACCTGGATTATTCTGTGAGGTTTCTAGTATGCCACTTTTGGAACATTTCTCTCTGGTGGTTCCCTAGTTGGCTTTGGCTCTTTTAATGGACCTCAGTTCTGTGATCTCCTGCCTGTGTTTGAGCTGTTGGTACCTGCTCCTGAAATGGTGTTGTGTGCAGTTTTTGCAACCTTTATACCTTGGACACCACTATTTACATAATTCATGCATTGAATGGACTTCATCTCCCTACCTAGTGAAATAATGGTTTGAAAGAGACCTATCTAGAGGGGTGATGCACTGTACTATTAGATTATTGTAGGGTCAGATTAATTTATCCTGTAAAAAAATACTGCACACCAGCATTTGATTTTATGATTTTAATGTAATTTATAAAATTATTCTGTATAATAAAATGTACTGTTTTTAAGTATGTAGCCCCTTGAAAGTCCCACTTTCATGAACTTTCTTATTCAAAAACCGTGCCTGCGATCTTAGGGGACGTGGCTTTATTTGTTTTGCTTTGTATTAATAATGGTTTTCATATTTTACAAAACTATAATAATTAGTTGAAATACCTTGCAGGACAAACTATGTTTTTTTATTCTTCTGTAATCATGAACTATTGCACTTCTCTACTATGTGTTCCATCCAGTCCATGGAGCTTTAGGCTGCTTTTCATGTTTTTCTTTGTTTCCCTAACTCTTCTTGTTTACACAACTCAATACCTCAAGCTAAACAAGTCAGAGGAAGTACTTGTTTTTCGGATGGCTTAGTTCAGTCAAAGCAATTTTTAAGTCAGGTTGCTGATGTTTTTTATATAGTGGTCTGCAAACCTTGTAAATATGTCTTGGCTAACTCTTCAGGCAGGTATTTATGCACAGCTCTATTAACGTCCCACTACAGCATTTCAATTAGGTTGAGGTCTGGGCAATTGTAACACTTTGATTTTTTTCTTTTTCTCTACAGCCTTGGACAGCTTTAATAAATCGGGCCCATTGTGTTTGGTGCAGCTTTGCATTATGACCAAACCATCTTCATTTTTGTCTTGTCTGTCGAAAGCACATTGTTCCAGTTATGTGGTTTATTTAGATGCAGCTTTGCAAACCAAATCCATGCTGCCATGCTGCTTCTTTTTAGAGAAAGAATGCTTTCTCCTTGATACCTCTCCAAACAAGCCATACTTGTTTTTTCATGAGCTAAAACATTTACCATGCTAACTGAGGCCTGTAGAATCTGAGATGTAGTGCTTGGGTTTTCTGCAATTTGTCTGAAAATTGCATGGTCTGACGAGACCATGGACAGCTGTCTTGAATGTTTTCCACTTGTGAAAAATCTCTCTCACTGTAAAATGATGGACTTCAAATTGTTTGGAAATGGCTCTATAACCTCTCTCAGATTGATGGGTAGCAACTATGGCTTTTCTAAGATCATGGCTGATGTCTTTCCATTTTGTGAGCACACTCCTGAACGCTCCAGACCAGAAATCTGCCAAAACTTCTGCTTTTATAGAGGTGGTCATAGTTGCAGATGAATAAATATGTGATTACCAGCACCTTGCTGCTACTTACCCTCTTAATGCCTGTGAAAGTGGTTAGGGGGTACTTTAGGGGGTAAAATTTTTACACACAGCTTCTACGTTTTGACTTTTGCCTATGTTTTAATAATGACATGTAATCTGTCAACTATTGTTGTGCATCTGAGGTTGTGTTTACCTAATTTAGAGTAAACACAAAGTAAAGTAAAGTTTTTTTTTTTAAATATCTTTATATATAAGATTTATTTATCTTTATATATAACATAAACTTCTTCTAAAAATTAAACCCAAGAACATTACAGTATTTTTCAAGATAGGAAAGCTAATGAATCCCTAAAATGCCAGTTTTCAAAAATGGTGCAAATCACACAAATGGCCAACACAGCCCTCATTCAGATAATTGCACTTTCATCTGAAAATTTCTATTACATTTATTTATTTTGCAGCTTAATGTACTTCACACAGAACTGGCAAAGCAGCTAGCAGACACAATGGTGCTGCCTTTAATTCAGTTTCGTGAAAAGGACCTTACAGGTAAGTTCATACTTAAGTTCACATAGGTATGTAACCTAAAAATCTGATCATGCATCTGGTTGCATGTGCCTTAAGTATATTTTAATAATATTTTAATTGTTTAAGGAGATTTTGATTAAATTATGTGCAATGGCTCAGTGACTGGGCTTTCTGAAGGGCCAGTTGACTAATGGTGGTTTTAAGGCCCGAAAGCCACCAAACCATAATCAGTAGGATTATCTGAGACCTGGACAGGATGTCCACAGTCATATACTTAACTATAGTGATAGACTATATATCCCTATAATTTTGTGGTATCAAACACTGCCATTATACATTACCATAATGATACCAACATATTTAGCAGAGTATTTATTTATACTTGTCTTTATTCAATGGGAATATGTTTGAAGAATAAAGTGCACCTTTTCCTAAACTATTGCAATTAAACTGAGGCTGAATTCAGACTAGCACTTAAAAACCAAAGCGTTTTACAATCTGCTGGTAGCCACTAGGCGCCTGGGAGCAGGAAGAGGTAGGTATTTGCAAAGGAAGGTGCAGGTGTTTGCTTACAGGTACAAGTGCTGTGTGCGTTTTTTTTTTCTAAGGTTAGGCAGAATTAGGTCATTTTTGTAAGTTGCTGGAGCTGTTAATCTCTTTTAACAGCTGCATGCAGCATCTGAAAAAGGAGAAATAAACTAATTTGTTCCAATACTAATCTTTTTTAGGGGTTGGCTGAACTCAGTCTTAATGTATTTTTACCAATGCAGTAAAAGGCTTTAAAATAAGCTCATCTTGGTTCATCTAGAAGCTATTAATGTGAATATATTCTTTCTTGATGATCACTACAGTGACTCTAGAATGCACATGCTGGTTGTTTAGATTAAAGGGCTAGCAGCCCACCCAGATCCTGCTTCCAAAAAAATATCTAAGGATGTTTGCTATAAATAGGATATATATTGTAGAAGTACATACACATACCCACTCATTCATATATGTCTGTGTGTAAATTTGTATTTACCATGACTTGTATGGTGGGCTGAAAATATTGCTACATTTAGAAATTCACCATTTTCAAAGCTGAAAGATGCCTATTGATACTTTATAGTGTCCCAGAAATTATTTGCCACTTTGAAAGGGAATGTTGCAATGCCTACTAAGGAGATCAGTTGTGTTTTTTGGTGATATGGAGTCACAGCTCAGTGTACTAATATGTGCTAGTATGAATAATGTCCTGTGCACATGAACAGGAGCAATGTCATTTCAGCCTACCAAATTGAGATGGCTAAATATCCTGATCCCATAAAAGGATCAGATGTGAAGATGTTGGCACTAGTGAGAGAAGGTGAGTTTAGTTACTCTTTGCGTTTAGTGTGCACACTAAGACCTAATGCCAGACTGAATAGACAATATTTTGGAATGCCCTGCCAGTACCAAAGCTTAATTGCTCTGAGGAAACAGACAGGTAATCATAGTAGTGGAATAATAGTCATGTAACTGATTAACATATTATTCATCCTTAATGTTTTGTAATACTGCTACATTTCATAATTTTATTTTTGCATCGACTTGATGTTTTAAACATAGATATAATAGAAGATTCAACTTTCAGCATGTGATAATATTTTTTTTTTTTTTTTTTGGTGTGAGGGAGAATCATTGTTTCTTTATTTTTTCATTTAATGTATGCCTCTTATTTTTGTTTTGCAGAAGTAAGCACATTAAAAGATCTTTTTCTTCTTGCTAGCAACGGTATGTTTGTTTTAGTATGCAATACTTCTTTATGCTGTTTTGTATATGTGCCATAACATCAACTTGAAACATTTTATAGTCATACATTATTAAGAAGCCTTTGTTGTTTTTCCTTTTAGAGCATGATTTATCAATGGCAAAGTACAGCAGACTGCCAAAGAAGAGAGAAAATGAAAAGGTAAGCAATACATAAATTGGGACATTCTGCATCTTAGCATCAAAATTGTGCTCACCATAGAAAATAAAGCTTCAATTGATTGATGCTGTCCTCCTTACTTAGCTTTTGACTAACTAAACGTTTTTCAGAGCCTGTTTTCTGAAATTCTAATAGAAGTAAGAATTGTGAAAGCTTTAGAGTTAACGTTGTTGGGAAAAAGAGGAGTTTTGTAGCAGGGCTATAGGAGGTAAGAATAGCATATACCATAGTAACCTTGTAACTAACACTTGAATACATTAGTTGCTGGGATTTAGTGATTAACTAATCTGCCCAGTGTTCATTATTATTATTATTATTATTATTAATAATATTACACAGTATATGCATATTACGCAGCGCTGTACATAGTCATGTCACTGTCCCTCAAAGGAGCTTACAATCCAATGCCCCTACCATAGTCATATGTCTTTAATACTGTCTAAGGTCAATATGTGGGGTTGCCAAATAATCTAACTGCATGTCATGGCGTACCCGGAGGAAACCCATGCAAATAGGGAGAACCTGCAAACTCCATGCTAACTTCTGAGCCACTGTGTGGCTTCAAACAGTTTCACATATCTTGTTGAAAATTTGCAACTTTGAAGTGAATCACATTGAATTTTTGGGGTGAAGCTTGGTTTTTAAACCTAGCCATTTAAAGGGCTAATACAATAATACAATACTGCTTATGCAATAAACAATATTGCTAATACAAACAGTATAGAAAGCCAAGCCCTACCATGTACCAATGCCAGCCTTAACAATACGAAAAGAGATCTCTTTTTACGTTTAATAGTAAGCAGCCCCTAAAAGTTTTTGTGAGCCTAACCTTTTATATAAAGGAGATTAGAGATATTTTTTTTTTGCAACAAAAATGTTTACTTTTTTTTTTTATAGTGTTATGTGCAACAAAATATATTTAGTTCTGTCAATAAAAATGATTAAAATATGTATATTGTTCATTAGCTGAACTCGCTGTAAAGCTATTACCAAAAACAATTATCATTTTTGTAGCTAAAAGCTGAAGTTGCTAAGGAAGTTGCTGGGGCTAGAAGAAAGCAGCACCTCTCATCCTTGCAGTACTATTGTGCTTTAAATGCTCTCCAGTACAGAAAGAGGACAGCGATGCTGGATCCTATTCTGGGCTATACACAGGGACAGGTACATAAACTTCTACTAACGTTTACCTTTACATTAAGCATTCTGATTGCTAATAATATATTACGCAAAGCACTGATTTCAGCAGATTTCGTTTAGGGGACTATTGTTTTTTTCTAATGGCCAGTAAAATTGTTGAGTGTACTGTAATACATCTCATAGCTTACATCCTGTCATCATTTTAACTTGACAGCTATCCTTTTGGTTATTTTTCATGGACTAGAACACAGTTTAGGCATTTGTTTTATCTTTTGCAATTCAGGTCAATTAAAAAAAATAGCATTTAATTAACCTGGTGAGCTTCCCCTCCATCTAGCTTCAATTGATAATTAACACAAGGAAACTCATCCAGGGTCTAATTTGCCACAATTTGGGGCTTACCATATAACTTCAAATGTTAAAATTTGCCCTTTATCTTTAATATCAAATCTTGTCAGTTTTCTGTAGATAAATGGATTGGCAGCTAATGTGTTATTGGTCATCCATTACTCTTATATGATTGGATAAACCCAGACCATAGTTGTACGACGATGCAGTGGTAAACTACATCTGTGCTGTGCTAATCTCATGTAAATAATGTTTCTCTTGAACCTTGTTTTCAGATTAATTTTTTTAAAAAAGGATATGAAATGTTTTCCAAGAAAATGGATGGATTTCTGTCGTCTGTAACAAACATGATTCAGAGGTAAGGCATGCAGGAATAAATGTTACTGTTGAAGCCCAAAATGGTCATTGTGACTCTTCACTTTGAAAATGAAGGTTTTGCCCAGATTTTTTGGCCCATTTTCATCCTCGATTTTTTTTCTTTTTTAATTCATCTATGTTTTTGCTCCCATCTGTACATTCCTCTTATGCTAAATTGATCCTTAACAAAGAGGTGATATTATACATAGAACTAAACATCAGGTTCCATTATATGGCTAGAAAGTTCAGCTGTGCTGTGCACATCACTCTTCTTGGGAGCCGTTTTTCATTAGGTCATCAAGTTTAAATCCCTGCTTTAGTAAGGCAACAAAAAAGTAAAGTGATGCTTTATAACTAGTTAGGAATAATTGTACATAAACTGATTTCACTACAGAGCAGAAAGTCTACATCTGAATGTAGATGCATTGATGTACATTATTCTTCTTTGTATTTGTGCTGTCAAATAAAGACCCGGTTGTCTCCTTTTATCATGTCATGCATAATAAATTTTTAATCAGAGTACTCTTCTCTGTGGTTAGTAATTTATTCACACTTGGTTTACAGCAGATGATGCTTTGCTCCTCAGCCCACCCATGTGCACAATCTATTTTTCTATAGGTAAGAAGAAGTGTTCCCTTAGAGCCAACATTTACAGATTAAAATATGAATTGCTGAATGAATACAGGGTTAAGGATACAGTAAAATAATTTGTTATACGGTAAATAGACTGATTTGTCCAGTTCTTACCGATTTACAGTCAGATAAAACACTTAGACCTGAACTAAGTACAAAGTAAACTAATCTCCTCAATTATTATGAAGTGAATGGATATGTTGGTAGATCTCAGGCAAAAGTCGGATGTGTAAAAAATTTAGATCTATCCTAAATTATGATTTCTTTCATGAATAATGAAAAGCTGCATATGGTACTTGTGTGTGCAGTAACTCTGTACTTGACAGATGGATTACTGACTGGAAAATTAATTCTATTGGTCAGTCAAGCACAAAACTGGCAACAGATCTGCTGAAGTGGACCCGACCTTTAGCTCTTGATTACCTTTTCTTGCAGGATACAAGGAGAACTTGAGGCAGAAGCAGATGCCATGAGGATTTCACAACAAGAGCTTTTGTCTGGTAGTGATGCCATGTATACTCCAGATCATGATGTTGCTTCCCCTATTATTAACCGAAACTTGATTCAGAAGGCTGGTTATCTCAACATGAGGAGGTAAAATATTATTTACACTGGAGAAAGTAAACTAATGTTAGCCAGTTTTATAGTGTGTTCATCATTTCACTGCAAGTCATTTTAAATGTGCTAGGCTGTGCTATGCCAAACTAATAAAGCATAAAGAGTTGTTTGAAATCATTGGGGTGGTCTGCCTTAATTGCTGGGAAAAAAACAATAATGTACTATATTGTTTTCTGACTTTTGTACCTATTGGCAATCAGGTGAATATATATTATATATATATATATATATACCGTATTTTTTGCCATATAAGACGCACTTTTTCTTCCCCAAAACTTAGGGGGAAAAGTTAGTGCGTCCTATACGACAAATGTGTTAAAAAAAAAAAATTAAAATATTATACTCACCCGATACCCGATCCTGCGTGTGTTTCTGGCTGCAGCGTGTCTCTCTTCTCTCCTCTGCCAGCATCGTGTTTTCTCCTGTCTGTAAAGCAAAGCAAAAGAAGCCGGCACAGCGCCACCTGCTGTTCCCTGTCCTAACTGCCGTACAATAGAAAAAAAGTGATCAGAAGGGGAATTTGAATGACACAGAGTGATCAGAAGGGGAGTTTGAATGACAGGGTGATCAGAAAGGGAATTTGAAAGGTACAGAGTGATCAGAAAGGGAATTTGAATGGCACATGAGTGATCAGAAGGGGAATAATCTTTCAGAAACTTTTTTTCTAGATTTTCCTCCTTTAAAATTGGGTGCGTCTTATATTCCGGAGCGTCTTATACGGCGAAAAATACGGTATATACTAGCAGCAACCTGTAAAGAATTGTGTGTTCTGATTCTAATGGCCAGCATTATGTTTTCTAGCAATTTGTGAAATAATAGCTCTTCTGTGGGATCGGACCACATGGTCTAACCCTCCCCATTCACATTGATGAGCCTTGGACCCTCTGACCAGTTCACCAGTTGTCCTTTACCAGTTAGCTTGAACCTAAAACTGCATTCCCTACAAGATCTGCTCTTTAAAAGCTGCTCTGACCAAGACATCTAAAAATTACAATTTGTCTTTTGTCAAAGTCCCTCAGACCCTTACACTTTTCTATTTTTCCTTCATCCAAGACATTCCAGCAACTGTTCTAATGAATGCCTTGTTGAATCATGTACAGAATTTGTGCTTAATTCAATCTTACCTGCACAGTATTATCATTGTTTGCAACATTGTAAAATGTTGTGTTGTGATCTGTATAGATTTCCAGTGTTTTCAAGTTATGTTGCTAGTGTGTAGAGCACTTGCAATTGTACACACCAAAAACAAAATATGCTATTTGCTTTGCAAATCTAAAATGACATTAGTGTGGTGTGGTGCCATCTGGTGTTCTATACTGAGTTATATTTAAACTAAGTTTAGTTTCTGATGAAATGTCTAATTAGTAGTAAAACAAAATTTTAATCAGCAGCCGTTTTTATTGATGAAATAATTGGTTATAGTTGACTTTTGGATTCATGTTACCATAAGGTAATACTGTTTATTCGCTGTATATTTCCCTTGTAAAAAAATCACTGTTTTTAAACATTTTCAGTAAAACAGGTATGGTCACCACAACTTGGGAAAGATTGTATTTCTTTACACAAGGTGGAAACCTAATGTGTCAGCACCGAGGTGAAGTGGCCGGAGGCCTCATTCAAGACTTAGACAATTGTTCTGTCATGGCAGTGGACTGTGAAGACAGGCGGTATTGCTTCCAGATCACTTCCCCCAGTGGCAAAACGTGAGTAATGGAAAAGTGTATTTACCTAACTATTACCAAGTTTTCACATCTGTGTACCTGTCATCACCCAGTGTACATAACTCTTGGTGTGTCCTCATGTTACCAGCCTTCTTAAGAACTGTAGTCAATTTGGCAAGCTAGATAACCAGGTGAAATAACCTTCAGCTTATGTAACTCCTAGCGAAATTCTCACCTTGGCAAAAAGCAGAAATTAAAGTGTTGCATAGATTAAAATGTATGCCATTTAAACTGATCTCTCTGATCACATACATTTCAAAAAAATCAAAAGTTTTTAATATTTAAGTCTTTGCAAATTTTCTGAAAGTATTCTGACAAACTTGGAAACATTTTACAGTGTGACTGTTTGCCACTGATTCATACATCTTAAGTTGACATGATAGAAGTATAACAAATTTACCACCATGACTAGCAATAGAAGGGTGTCACTTGAATTAACAGACCAAACTTCCCTATTGCCCCATTTGGGCAAGCCATTAGTGCCACTGGAAACTGGAAAATGTTTTGCCAGTTTGGTGTAGTTTGGCATCTCTTTCAGGTTATGTTGCCAGGGGGTAGAGTGCTTTATAATGTATCCATTAAAATAAAAGTATACCATCTGTTTTTGGTTTTATTTATTTACTGGGTGATATTGCATGTGTTCATAAGTATACCTATTGTGCAACCTGATTGAATAGGTTCTCTGGGAAGCAGCAGTTCACAATGCATGTGCCTCATTCTATATCCAGGCAGTGGAAGACAGGACAGTAGGAAGGTTTGGGCTAAGTAGCCATAACTATTCCGTAAGACATTTAAGGGGGTAGACAAGTTGGGGTGTGATTGCTGGCATCAAAGCCTTCTCTCACAGTTGTTCCAGAAAAAGAGAATCATTGTTTTGTGTTCTTTTCCAGGAGCATCATCCTTCAAGCAGAAGGAAAAAGGGAATATGAAGAGGTAATTTCCTGCTAGCTGACATTCTATAACAACTTTTTCTGGTCCATCTCCTTTTCTTCCATTTTCAAAAATATACTTTATCTGCATTATCAAAACTGGAAATGCAAAAAGCAAAATTCTGAAGTGCAATTCTAGCCAAATAGCATAAGGCCTCCTATATGTGGACTTTAGCTTCTTAAACAGCATTGTGTACACAAGCATTTGCAAAGCTGTCGGCCAAACAGTTTTGGTAAAACCTTTAAAGCAACCTTCTGTTCCAGCATGGGGTAAACACAAATCCTAATGAGATTGACTGTCACTTTCAACAAACTGCAAGCGGATTTCTTAAGTTTAGCCCTACATGAAGCTAAAACACAACTGTGTGACGGCTGGAATTCAGCTTTAAATTGAACTTATGTTTATAAGCTGGTAAACTATAGGCAATGCATGCCTACAAGATTACTGCACATGATGTTCTGATATTTTCTGGAGTCCCCTCAGATCCTGACCCTGACGTACTTGAATATGCATTCAATTTAAATTTTGACGCTATGTTACCATAGTTTTGTTTATATTTTTCCTTTTTGTTTAGTGGATTTCTGCTATCAATAACATTTCAAGACAGATCTACCTGACAGATAATCCAGAGGTATATCATTCATGAGGTATGATCCTGCTAGTGTTGTAAGATTGCCCTAATGGCCTGACCATTATTTTCTTCTATAGGCTGTAGCCATCAAGTTAAACCAGACAGCTCAGGAGGCAGTGACCCCTATCACTAGCTTTGACAGAAGAATTGAAAATACACAGAACAGGTAAAACCCCTCATCTTAACTGAATTTTTTACATTCCTACATGATATACTATAGATCTAATGGGACCAAAGATTAATAGGAATAGGACCTTAGATCATAACTCCTTAACAGCAATAAAGATTAAATTCAATAATAAAAAGGAATTGGCCTTTAACATATGTGACAATCATTGGTAATTTTTATCTGTACAGTGACAGCATAAAACAGCCTGTACCCCAAAGAGATCCTACTAACCATGTGACTGAAGGTGACACAGAGGAACTCCAGCCGGAGCAGTTAATTGTCCCAGGAACACCTATTCAGTTTGATATTGTTCTGCCAGCAACAGAATTCCAGGACCAAAACAGGGGAAACAGGTATGAAATGTCACAACCATAGAACTTTCCGATACTTTACTTTCTTTTTTTTTTTTTGTTTTTTACTTTCTTTATTTTTCAAAAATTTTAAAAAACATGTTAACATTAACAAAATGGGAAAAAAGATAATAATGAAATACAAAAACAGTAATGAGATGATTCCACATAGTCTAATGGAAATCTGTGGGTAGATAACATACAGCATCAAATCAGTAACATTACTTTAACTTAAAGTCAAAATATAAATTAGTCAAAGGATCTGGCAACATATACAGACACAAAACAGAATCTGAAAATACCACTAATGTCTATTATTATTATTACACAGTATTTATATAGCGCCATCATATTACGCAGCGCTGTACAAAGTCCATAGTCGTGTCACTAACTGTCCCTCAAAGGAGCTCACAATCTAATGTCCCTACCATAGTCATATGTGATTAATGTAGTCTAAGGTCAATTGTTAGGGAGAAGCCAATGAACCTAACTGCATGTTTTTGGGATGTGGGAGGAAACCCACGCAGACACGGGGAGAACCTGCAAACTCCATGCAGATAATGTCCTGGCTGGGGATCGAACCTGGGACCTAGCGCTGCAAAGGCCGGAGTGCTAACCCCTGAGCCACCGTGCTAAGCAGAAAGTATCAGATCCAAGTGGCACCGAAACTCTAGTGTTTCCCTATAATAAGTCCAGCAACCCCACATAGCATTAATTTTATCTTGGGTACCCCGTAGAATAGTTGTAAGATCCTCCATGATCCTAATATCATTCACCCTGTGGAGCCATAAACCTACAGTTGGGGTGATGGTTGATTTCCAAAACAATGAAATACTAGTTAGTGAGTTAGCAGCAGCAACAATAGGATGTCTAAGAATGGAACCCTTGTAAGCCTTCTCCAGGATTGTATTGTGGTGCAGCAGAAAAAAAACCCAAATCCCATTGTATATTATGGTTTGTGTCTCTCTGAATAAGGGCCCTGACTTGTACCCAAAAAAGGCATATTTATGGGCAGGTCCAGAAAATATGTAGCATAGTACCCTTTGCCTGGTTACATCGCCATCATCTGTCAGTAACCCTAGGAAAGAAGCTGCGTAACCTCTCCAGGTTCCTGTACCATCGAGCTAGGATTTTAAAACTCAATTCCTGATATCTACTGCAGATAGAGGGCGGATGAACCAAGGCGAGTATTTTAGCTTTCTGATTGGCCTCTATGGTATACCAGAGTCCTGCCTCCCATGCTTGGAGGTATGTAGGTGGGAAATTTCAGGGGCAGAGTTAGGTTCAGAGTACAATATGGAGAGAGCGTGTCGAGACGAGCCACACCCTGCACATACCATCTCAAACAGAGTCTGTGCGACTTCCTATATTCTGAAGGGATTGAATTGCAAGCGAATGCAAGAGTTGTAGTGATCTCCAGAAATCCAATTTGTAGCTACAAGTGTCAGCCATCAACATCTCCATCATTGCCCATGGACCCCGATGAACAAAATGCTCCGCCCACTGCACCCCCTGCTCTCGAAGCCCACAAAATCTCCTATCTTCCAGTCCCAGGGGGAAAGACGGATTTCCTAGAATCGGTGTTCTAGGAAAGTTTAGGGCCAGGGAGACATTTTCAGTTGAAACGGGTTTCTGACATGCCTTCCACGTGGCAAAGATTAGAGAATGGGCCCTTAAAGCAGGCTGAGGCAGCTTCGACAGCCATGGGACCACTGTGAATACTTTACTTTCTAATGCTAGGTGTGATCTGTTCCGTCAGAAGAACTCTTACATCTATATTTTTAAATGAAAGCTCCTGCTTCATGCTACATGCTGCTCTGCTGTTCTGGTGTTGTGTCCTGGTTGGTGGACAAGACTAGAGCAGGCTCATTGAAAGGGTGATGCTTAAACTTGCAATACATTGGTTTCCATTTTTACAGTCTCAGATTAAGGCAAATAAAGACAATGAGTCAAAGAGGTGTAGGGATTTCTCTGAAATTCATGACACTCTGTAGCTTTATGCATTCCAGTGTTCCCCTTTAAACACTGATTTTTTTTATTGGAGAGAAGCATGCCATTCATAGTT
>NC_092859.1:78210535-78215243 GCF_032062135.1 Pyxicephalus adspersus | reverse complement strand
GGCCCCTGTCTATTTGTGAAAGTGCCCACAGTAGGCTTGTGAGCATCAAAACTAAATGATGGTGGACGATTGTCTGGTCATGTGGATGGTTGTGTCCTTTTCCAGTTGAAGAGATAGCAACAGGATGCTCATAGGGAAGGCAGGCAGGTCAGAGCTGTTTAAATATCTTGTTGAACCTGTAGATTATTTAGCTGGTAGTTTAAATGTTTTGTCTTATTGGTGTATTTGCTATGTAATTGCTATTTTATACATGTACATATGTGTTTTTCCTATTCTATGAAATCATGAAATTCACATCATGAAACAACACAGTTTTGTAGAGGAATTTGGTCATCGTTTTGCCATAAAGTCACATTAAAGCAAATGCTTTCTGGTTTCCTGAGTTACAGTTGCTAGTGAACTGCGTGGAATTTAATTTGGGTTCTATATATTGTTCAGATGCTAAATAGCCTTTGCTAAGTAGCCATCTAATATCCTAAATAATAAAGTTCTTGGGGGGGGGGGACACTACAGTTACTAATTATTTACATTGGCAGTATTCATGGTTGCTCAGTTTTAGAATTAGAAGCCTTGCTGAACAGTCACACTAACAAATGAATTACTGACTTTGGACTGACAGAGTGCAATAATATTTAAAGTGGGCTATGGGTATTTTAGGTTAAAAATTGTGTTATTTTTCAGGGCTGCTTTTACAGCAGATGTTTGTAGTTCGCTTCCTTGGATCAATGGCAGTAAAATCGGACCACTCCAACAAGGTCATATTTGAGGCCATGAGACAAGTCCTAGCTGCTCGAGCCATTCATAATATATTTCGGATGACAGAATCCCATTTGATGGTAACCAGTAAAAGCATTAGGTACAGTTTTTTTTTTATTCTTTATTTAAAATAATAGTGTATTCAGCCTAAACTCATTGAAGCCTGTAAGCACCAAAATCTCTTGTGTCCTAACCCGTACTTCTATGTTAGAATTACCTTTATACAGAAAATGTTCTTGTTTTACTTGTCCATGTCATGTATATATTCAGCTTGTGCAAATTTTTACTATTGTCATCCTCTGGTAGCTCTTGAAAAAAAGCAGCTCAGCTGTTACACTAAATCCTTGATGTCCGCTAATCTGGTAGTTCTTGTCTTTCAAACTGAATGACACCCAGTTTTATTGAACACACTTCCTGTAACCCAAGTACATCAATGTTCTTAAATGAGAAGACCCTCTTTTTGTCACCTTTAGCCCCAGGCCTACCCTTTCTATTAATAAATCCAACTACTCCAAATGTTCATCATCTGCTATACAAGTCTTTTATACAGCAATATTCTTGTCTGATGCAGTGTAAAATCCACCAATGAGCAGATGAATAAATACATTTATTAAATACATTGCATAGTGCATATATTTAGCATTTCAAAACCAAAAAAGTGGTCTATTGAATATATATTTTTAAAGCTTGTGTATCTATGAAATTAGGAATTGTGTATTATTTTTTTTAAATTATATGATTACCTTATAATTTTCTTTTTACCTCTAGGTTAATAGATCCGCAAACACAAGTTACAAGAATAAGTGTGAGTATAATGATCTACTGCATCTATTACACTTTTATTTTCAATAAGGAGAGAGCTTTAGGAGAAATTAGATTCTACTGCACCAAGATATGTTAAATGTGTTTAGTAGTTTTGCTTACCAGTACCCAAACACTGTTTCCTTTGTGGAAATGATCACTGATCGGAATATAACACGCAGCTGTGTTTTTGTCTTGTCAAAGCATATCACTAACTGTTTTAGCCTATCTACTGTTTTGTCGGAATAGGAACTGCTCTGAAATATGTTGAAACTTTGTTGATCCAAATCATGCTTGGAATAAAAGCTAAACTCCAGGCAACAGCTAATGCACAAATGAATTATTTTAATTGAGCAGTTTGCTTTCCAAATGCTTTATATTTTAGCGACGAAGTATGGCAAATCTCCTTGTGCTGCTTCTCCTATTCTCAGTCTTGTGTTCTGTGGTACAAGAGTCTGATACCAAGTAAGATTAGGTATTAACATTTTAAACCGCTTTTAAAGTCATTTTATGTTATGTCAGTACATTTACAGTTGCATTCTTTTATCTATTTAGTCTTTTTATATCTGCCCAGAATTTACCTTTTGATTCACAAAAGGTTGTTTTTGGTCCTGTATTGTTTTTCTTCTAACAGCAAAATAGCTCTGACTCCCAGTAGCTGTAAATATAACTCATAGCATTCAGTCTAGGTTCCATTCACTATGCTCCCTGCACTAGGAGGAATTGTTATTTAGACTATAATAAAACCAAAACTATTTTACCTTACAAGTCATATATATCCTATCCTTGTCATATATATCCATTATATAAATTATCCTAATATATTTTATCACAATATTGAATATGGCAGGAATGAATAGTGTAAGGTTTTATACTCCAGAGATTTTTAGGAATTATTTTTTAATGTACCAACATTATATAAATTGGATAATTGTATTATAAAAGTTGATGAAATTGTGCATATTTTACAGTTTGACCTTGAAAGCATTACACAGTTTGCTGCCCATCAAGAAAATAAGCGACTGGTAGGATTTGTGGTTCGTGTCCCTGAAGCATCAGGAGAAGAATCATTGAGGGCTTACATCCTGGAGAGTAACACAGAGGGTGAAAAGGTCTTAATGCTAATTTTTATATTTGTGTTTGTGATGGGACAGGGTACATATAATATGTATTGTTCAAAATAAAGGAAAAAAAAGCCCATTCACGCTAAGCACACGCATTACATGTTTTGGAGCCCTGGGGTTATTTTTTATTGTAAATAACACCCCAAATGCAGCACATAACCTGCAAGGAACTGCCTAAAGCAGCAAACCTCAGTGCAAGAAAAAAAGCAGCATACTCCATTGCGGTATCAATAGGCCCTCAGCTGGATCATTTTATACCTAAAAACCCAAAGCACTGTTTTTGCTTTCCTTTTTTTTCCTTCCTCCGCCTTTATTTTTTAATTTTGCATTTAAATATTGAAGTTTTGCAGGTTTGTTAGCAGAGCGCTACTATTTACAAAGCAATTCACATGCTGCTTTGTCATGATATGAAAAAGAAGAGATTGTCAGACAAACTGGAAATGACCAGACAGAGTGCCATAACATCTGACTGTTACTAGAAAAGATTCCATGAGATCTGGGTGTTGCCAGCAGACTGCCATAGTGCCTGAAGATCTACTATGTTGCTTTCAGGAATGCCATGTTACCTGTATTATTTTGTTCATGAAGTAATGCCATACTGCTAGGATCACTGCCACACTCCAAAGAGGATGGAAATTATTGATGGCATGGTGGAAAGCAATAAAGGCATTTTGGTGTGATGTAGTGGCACACTGCATTATTCCCTGTTGAGTGATATGCAGCTTTTCCAAGAGATTTGGGTGATCATTCTCAGTGGCTTTTTCATGTGATATGCTTAACCTTTTTCAGTGACCAATGGGAGACCAGTAAATAGCCTCCCTGTGCAGCACAGAATCCTTAGAATTACATTTTTGGACTGGGTAGTGGTGCTGTCCGTCCAGTAGCCCTAACACCTGGGTCCCAGTGCCTCCTGAAGCAAAAACATTGCCCAACCTCATGGTCGGCACTGGTAGATATTTCCCTTACTAAATTAACTGAACTAACTAAATACGCGATTTCAATGCAACACCTTAAACAATGAAGCCTAAAACAATGCAGATAAAAGCCAGTCAAAGTCAGTGCATTTATTGTGCGTCAATGTGAGCTGTGTGCAAAAGACGTGGTGTTAATAAGGTCTTGCAAAGATACTGTAGAAGAGCAAATGTTAACTATTGCTAAAACAGGAACGATACTTTAAATATTACCATAGACTTTGCATTTCTGTGTCATGCTCATTTGGTTAATATTTGCAACTGAACACTACTCAGATTTCTGTATTCTGTCATCTCATCACTGATCGGCTTTCTATTCACTTACTTTTCATTGATTTTACACTGTGTTGGGTAAAAGGGAAGAACAAGCTACATGATTATTTCTAGTAATCCAGGTTTATGGTGAACCTACAGTAGCACACTACAGAATAATAATGGATAATAATAGATAATGAAAAAAAAAAAATCTTAGGAAACAATAAATAATCTCCAGTAATCTGGTCCCTAAGGGTATCTGGATTTTGCAGATTTTTTTGTTTTCAACTGAGATTGACCTCATGTTTTATAAAATATGGCTATAATCTGTAGGGATATTAAAATTTGCATAGTAGGTCATTTACATTCTTTATGGCTACAGATTATGAGACATTGCGGGCAAAGACTGACAGAAAACATTTCTGTCTCCATACCTTGACACCCACTTAGGTCAAACCATCACCTCGGTTCAGATTGTTCAGATATGAGCTCTTGGCAGTGCATGGGGGTCTAGTCACCTGTAGACAGGAACTAGTATACCCATGGAACCTTATGCTCTCCCCATTGTATAAGGAGCCTTTTTTTTTTTGTTTTTTTTTTAATATTTCTATACAGTTAGGTCCATAAATATTTGGACAGAGACAACTTTTTTCTAATTTTGGTTTGCTTGGGAGGCGTTTCATAATACAGATAGACAATGACCCAAAACATATAGCCAAAGCAACCCAGGAGTTTATTAAAGCAAAGAAGTGCAATATTCTGCCCATGTCAGTCACCTGATCTGAACCCAATTGAGCATGC
>NC_092859.1:78147994-78209947 GCF_032062135.1 Pyxicephalus adspersus | reverse complement strand
TATAATGCATTTGTCTTTTCCACAGATATGTTTTGCAATCAGCTTGGGAAAAGAAATTGCTGCTGCAGAAAAGGTAAGCTTCCCTTTTCATGGTTTAGGATTATTGGGAAAAGCCATTAGGTCTCTATGGCAGGCACAAAAGTAGAGATCTCTGGAAGAAAGGTCATCACTGGCAGTTTTTGTAGTTCTCCCATTAATGGTTTTAATCCAGGGGTGGGCAAACTTTTTTAGTCAGGGGCCACAATCTGAAAAAAAAAATTTGCCAGAGGGGCCGGGTCGATGGTTAGAGTGGGCAGGGTTATGCCCCTGAACGTGACGTCATCTGAGCCTGTGGTGGGAGAGTGGGTGGGTTGTGTGCAGTGACGCTCATTTACTTTCTGTACAAACAGACAATATGATTGGATTGGAGATCCTAGGAGACCAAAAGCCTATTGTTCTAATGTGGATTTTATAGGGCAGGGGTGTCAAATTCAAATGGGCCAAAATTAATAACTTAGACAAAGTCGCAGGCCAACCTTGAAATATTTTGAAAAAATGTAGGTTTTTCCTTCTCATTAGATATATAACCTTTTCATATGGAAACAAAGGTTTTGCTTTACATTCAATCTGGAACAAGCCTGTAATAGAGAAAGAGGCAAAAGATTTTTTTAAATTTTATTTAAGAAAAAATATTATGCTTCTTTCTCTATCCTTAGCCTTCTGTGTTAAATTTCAATGGTAACCTTTTTGCAAAGGCTAACAATAATAACAATTTTCTTGTATGAAAATTTAACCATTCATGTCCATGCCTTGGAGAAGCAAGGAAAAGTACAGCTGGGGGGGATTTGCTAGAAATAGTGTCGCTACTAAAATTCTCAGCATTACTTGCGTCTATAAAACAGTCCAATGTGGGGCCATGCATAGGCAGAGAGCCCACTGGTCTATAGCCTCGAGTGATGCTGGAAATTGTAGTAGTAGCAATATTTCAATGCAGGGGCGGGCAAGCTGCAGTTCATATTTAGGATTCCTTTGGGGGCCAAAAAAAAAGGACATTGGGGGCCGGAGTTTGACATCCCTGTTATAGGGTCAAGTACTGATAGGCATGGATGTGCACTATGATGTTTAGAGAGGGTCATCTAATGTGTGGAAGTTGTCGTAAAAAAAGTTTTAAAGCCTTTATTATATGGATTTGTCATAGCTATGGTCCTGTCTGTGCAAAGTTGGTGCATATTTAGGTTTTCCATATCTGTACAAAATATGAAGAACTGGGGTGGGTTACTAACATTTGTATTGCATATAAGTTTGTTGTTCAAGTGATTTGTAATTTATCTATATTTATTGGTAGGACCCAGAAGCATTAAAACAACTTATGTCCTCAGTTCCCCTATCAAACGATGGCAAGTTTGTTCTTCTGAATGTCCAATCAGATGAAGTTGAGGGAATTGAGCCATGTGAAGAAGGACTGGAATCTGAAGCCTAAATAGCATCTCTGAAGTTCATCTATACATCCTCAAGGCTGCTTTGATTGTTGGTAATATGTCCATAATGTTGGAAGATTTCTTTCTTCTGGTGGTGATTTTCAGTTATCAGTCCAAGGGATTGTACCAGTTATAATGAATCTATAAATCTGGTAGAGTAGGCAGAAACAATTGAATTGGATTGTGAAATGTTTAGTCACAAAAATGATCCCAACATGAATAGCCTTCTCAATACTTCATAGAAAATCAATCTATAACACTAAGCTTTAAGCTCTGACACCATGTTTGTGCTGTGATCTAATCTTTGCTACTCCGAGGGTGATCGGCTGGTAATTTGCAGTCTGGTGGAGAAGCTGAAGTGTCAGCATTGTACACATTTATTCAGAGGTAGGCTAACTGGAAGACTGCTTTGTAGTCCGATCACTGTGCATGAATTACAGGAGCTGGGGGACTATTCAGGCCATGGAAAGTAGCTTTGCAAAACACTACAATTCATCAGCTCCTGGGTGTCTTTCATTTCATGTGTAGACGTGGTGATCTCTGTATGCCTTGTGGGTATATATTATGACAGCCTGTAGATGTACAAAGCACTGCCTACCACGAATACCTGTGTACTTTGATGGCACTGCAACCCTACAGCTCAGTAAGCCCTAAGTGCAAATTTTGGATGTGCTCTTCATAACCTTAACTGGTTATATGTTTACATGTGTGCTATAAATGACTGTGACCTCTTCAGGAGCAATATAAGGCAGAGAATTATTTTCTAATGTGTGTAGTACCATTATACTTTTAAAGAGATGTTTAAAAACGCCCTCATCGTCTCCTTTCTGAAACAATAACCAAAAATATAACACTTGCACTTACTTTTCTTTGCATACATGCTAAATGCTACTATTTGTGTACTTACTGCTTTTAAACCATGTAATAGGGGAGTTTTCATACAAGTATTGGCAGATCAGAGCATTGATTGCTATTGATGAACACAGTAAAATATTAATATTAATTATACCTAGGAGGTAAAATGTATCTACCTACATGGTATCCATAATTTTTTCCCTTAAAATTGCTGCAGGCAGCCTCTTTCCACAGATCTGTGATGCAAAAGTTTCTGAGATCTAGTCATTTGAAGCATATTTTCTCTGAAATGTTAGATTTATCATATTATCCCAAATCATGTGATAGGTGAATACTCCACATAATGCATTGTACAGGTTGTCAGGTTTTTTTATGAGCACTCTTACCTGAACCCTGTCATATGTTTACTTTTTACTTGCATAGAAGTGGGTAGGTAGTTTATTCAGAGCAGTTTTTTTTTTTTTTTTTCATAAAGCAGTGAATCCAGGTCCATGTTTTAATGGCAGAGATTGATTCTCAATTAGGCAATGTTTCAGTGAATTTCTGATTAACTGCTTTATAAATAGACCCCTGGATCTGTACATAAAAACCCGGAGGATTTGTGTGTATTGCAGAAGTCCGTCTAGCCAGGCCAGAGCTGGACACGCAGATAACAAACAAATGGGTCATCGTTGATCTCTCTGCAGCTATAGCAGCCTAACAAATGTTTGACAAAGCTGTGGAATATGAGATAGGAAAAGCTGGATCTCACATCTATTTTTTGTAGATATTCCTGGCAAAGCATCAAAAAAATGTATATAATCCTCCATGAAGGTGTCCTTTGCACCTTCATATCGGTTATATTTATCCGGTATATATTATGAAGAAATGTATACTGGTTTAGTTAGGAGGTACTATTTTCTTTTCTTTACAGATTAAGCAGACCCCCTGCCTTACACACAAGATTTGTCTGCTTGCAGCACTCCTTTTTGCTCTGGCAGTTTTATATCTTTTTTCTTTATTTACTAAAAATTTCTATTCATAAAAGAAAAATTTTGCAGCTGATCAAAATTACTCCTAAATCTGACAGGGTAAACTAAATGGTTACTGCATTTAGGAACTGTCATAATTTCTTGGTGAGCTTTCTAAAATAATGTGTTGTCTATTTTGACCCCCAAGTGACAATGCAATCCAAGTAGTTTTTACATACCCATGTCAATGTGTGCTAAACACAACTACAGAGCATGAACGCAATCTAAATGATTGGGGTTTATGTCTAATTGTGAAAATCACTATATTTACTGTATAACACGATGGGTGAAACATTTCTAAACCATTTTCTGCAGCAGACTGCAATGGAGAATTGACTTTTACAGTGCAGGATGAGGAGGTAATATGATGATTTGCAATCACTCGGGCTCACCCTGTTGTAGGATTAGATAGTCCTATATTACTAAACCTCATAATGCTACTTTGTGGTTTTGGGGAATTCCATTATTGTTTGCACTTTAAGTAGCAGAAGATATTCAGATCATTTCACATTCATTATTCTCGATCTCATTAATTTGGTACATATTAGCATCAATGCGTCTCCAACACCACTCTCCTAGACTGGTTTTCCATCATGGTTGAAAATGTTTGTAATGGTTATCTGTTATTTAGGTCAAAAATACTTTAAGATCCGATTTGTTCTCGACTCGGTCTAACCCAGGACTGACCATTCTTAAACCCCTAATCTAATTTGTTTGTATGTTTCAGCCTATAATGAAAAAATTATAATCTAACTTGCTTGACATATAATTTAGCCATCTTCCAGATATTAGACCTTATGGAATCACGTGTGGCCATTTTGTACTTTATTATGAATTGATTACTCAATCTGTCACAAACATAAGCAGAGAATGGAATGGGGAAAAAAAAACAACCTCCAATTTATAATGAAGACCTTAATGAAGTTTTGCACTAAAAGGACTAATAGGGATAAAGAAGAGTGGGGCACATCAATGTGTAAAGGGAAAGCCTTATTTGCATGTATGACTATTTGTCTTCATGTAGATACCCTGCTGGTTGTATAATGCAATGTTCTCTTAAATTAACCACCGATTATGTATCTTGCTTTGTAAATAAATTCAATTTTGTATGCCAGGAATTGTGACAAGTTCACTTTAAACACTAAAATGCCCCATTAGAAGAAAAATAAAGTTGGATCCTTAATGCTACCTGACTTTGGTTTTAGCTAAACTTGTGTTTGGTAAATTTTAAATTTAATGTTAATCAGGCAGGAATTGTGGGGGTTCTGAGAATACAATGTAGCCAATTCTGCAGTATAATATGCCTAGGGGTTGATTTGTAAATAACAATGACCAATACCAATGAAATTAATCTATTTTTATACCTTACTGGATATTTTCATAAACCTGCTAATCATTTAAGTATTGTTCATGTTTATACCTACTGACTTGGAGGTCTTAAATCCTGTATGTGGATTGCGATAAAGTAGTGAGTCAATGCAGAATTATCAGTTACATATGTAATATAGTTCCAATAATCCAGTGACCCGTTAGAAATGATGAATAATAAATTATTGAAATTTAAACCCGCTGTCCTTTTGCACTAATAAAATAAAATTTTGATGGTCTTGGCTATTTCATTTTTAGTAGTCTATATATTTGTCTTAAAGTAAAGTGTGTGCATATTCATACTCTTTCATAGTCTTTTCCACAACTTTTAAGTAAAAGTTTGGTCACAATTCAGGGGCTGACCCAACTTAAAACTTTCTGGGGAGAATAGCGCAGTATATACAAATTTCCAAAATGCTTCCTGCCTGGCACTCTGAACCTATGCCTTCATTACAAACCACATGAACTAGTCATATTCTGCATACTTGTTCCAATTCAATGATTAAGTATATCGAAGTTACAAGATCAACACAACTATCATTTTTAGAAATCAGCCCTGTGATTTTCATGATTGTTTTCTTGTTCCAGATCTGGTATCTACGTTGTGTATGCTGTATAGTACAAGAGCCTGGTATACATAATTGGCTGGTCACAGTCTGAGCAACTCCAAGTATGGAATTTGGAACGCTAATATAGTGAACCTGCACAGGGGGAAATTGCCCTCTCTGCCATTTCCTTGTTCAGTGTAGTTACTGGGAACAAAGGAAGACAGCAGACCGGTGTTGGGTCAGAGCTGTCCCAGATAAAGCTCCCACACTAATAAACACAGTGAGAAGCAGTAAGATCACACTTTAACAGACTGAAATATTGTATATATTTTATACATTTTGTACATATGAAGAGATGACATTTACAATACCTAATTGATGTACAAAAGGTGCACATTTACACATATACAAACTGTCAGCCTTCCCTCAGATATATGCATCTGTAACTTCATTGTGAATTCACAATATAGAGAGACGCTTTACGCCGCCGCCTCCTCCGGGTGGGTATTCCAGTCTTCGTATCCCTGAATTCTGAGATGTTTACATTATATAAGCCATAAGGACACAAATAACTTGTTCCAAAATGACTGGAGTCTATGTCATAGCCCAGTCTGGATTACTGCGCACATGGGACATGTGGCTACTGCCAATCTTTGTTATGTTCCTTGGACTCACAGTGATCAGAACGCATTGTGAAGTGCAATCTCTGCTTCCAGTCAATGCATCAAAGTTGAAAGATGAGATTTTCTGGGGCTCCGAGGTAAGCAGTGCAACACCCTCACTTCATAACAGAGTCTGAGGCAGAGGAATTATTTGGAATGTCGTTGGCTTTAGAAGACGCTACAAAACAAACAAAAGCTTGTCAAGTTGTGCAAACCAGAAAGACATTCCTTATTAAACCAACGATCACTAAAATATAAAAAAGAAGCCAACATGTCAAACTATTCTAGAAGATCTGCCTGAATAAGTAGCATAACAAATTACACCTAAAACAGCAGCAATTTTCACTCACCTTCCTTCTCTTTCTTCTCCAAGCTTTCTTCAGCCGCCGTTTTATCAGCACGAAAGAAAATTCTCGCACTACTCAGCGAGAAGTAAAGCAGTTCAAACTCCTAAACAAATGAAACACACAATTAGTTCAACTTTAAATAAGATGCTGAAATTTGTTTGCACACTTTGCTACATGTTTCATGTTGGTGCTACTGTATGAAGTAGTGTGGAGCTGTGGTCACACAATACCCCTGGAAACTCGGATCAGCCCCCTTCCATGGTCTGCCCTGACCTGTCCCCTACTGTGCTTCATTACAGAGTTAGATTACTGCCATTCATAGCAGAACAAAATCAATAGGGGTAAGGGATGGGAAAAGACAGCCCTCGATCCACTGACAACATTAGTGATCACTACTTGTTTATTATAGCACCTTAGTTTTCAGGTCCCAGTGAACTTTACAGGAAATCAGATGCATTGTGCAGGAACCAGGGGTACCAGTTGTTCATAGCATAGGTGGGACATCCCCCTCCCCCCTCCGAGCAGTGGGTACACTAAACAGTAACTATTAGGTGAATAAACTATAAAAACAAAGATGGAGCACCTGGAGATAGATATCCAGCCTTTTCTGTGTTAAGTTCATGGTCTGGAGTAGTTTTTCATCCTGATTATTAGACTGTACATTCTGCTGCTTGGAGACGGCTCTTTTCTCCTTCATGTACTTTTCTCGCACAGACTGAAACCAGTGTAACGAGTCAAACTCCTGGTACTGGTCCAGTAGCTTCAAAATATATGCAACACCTGCATTCAACACACATATAGAAACACAGAATAATAGCTTAAACCGTGCTGCTGTGCCTCGAAATAAAGTCACCAGCTGCTACCTGTAAAGAAACTTCATTAAATAAATTGAACATATAATAGTGTTAAAATAATTTTCTTTGATTTTTTGGATTATAATATAATATATATTTAATATAATATAATTTTTAAATATTTAATATTTAAATATATTTAAAAGAGTTATTGACACAACTGAAGTTCATTATAGCGCTAATTTGACTACAACAACATTTGGGTAATGGAGTTTTTAGCTTGACAAAGACAAATCCTTTGAAGCCAGCTGGTATCCATCTGATATATCCTTACCAAATATCCATTTATTTAAAGTCCAACAGATTCACAGGGGAAAAAGGACTATGACTTACCCATTGCAAATCCATCATCAGTGAAGGCAGCGCCAACCTTGTTCTTCTTATTGAGTTTCTCTTTGCAATTTATAGAATGCTCAACAAAGTTTAGAGTCTGACAAAGTAAAATGAAAAAATTAAATACAAACATTACAAAGAAAAAGGTATATGGTAAGCTGTAATATATTACACTGTAATAATTGTAATGGTTATAAGTGATTCAAGGAGATAACCGATTGGACAAACAACAATGTAACCTAAAAGTAGAAGAAATAGTAGAAACATTTTCATTACACACCAGAGGTGGGACAATGCTGTGGAAGTTTCGGAGATGGATGTTCTTTGCACTGCGAAATTCAGGAGCAAACACGTCCACAAGCATTTTGAAATATTCTGTACCTTCTGCTGAATTACGGGTGAGATCAGTCAGAACAGAGTCCAGCTGTCTATAGAAAGAACAAAGTACATTTGATTAGACTCAATAAAAGCGTGGTGAAAATTCTCTTAATGTAATTGGTGACATTTAATATAGAACAATCTCACCTTGCAGACTTCTGTGTTTCCTCCGACAGTCCTTCCTCTTTTACAAGCTCCTCAAAATTCACTATGTCTTCTATGTCTGGAACAAACCTAATCATTTAAAGGTTAATGTGAGAGTTTTGTAAAATGTTCCAGTAATGCTCAGAAGTTTAACTCTTACAGTACACAAACACAGACATGCTGAATGGTCAGTTACAACCGAACAACTAATGCTGCATAAAGAAAACATGGGGCAAACCTATTTACATTTTAAGGCCTTTGCAAATGGCAGAAGGAGAGAGTTAATCACAAGCAGCCACATGCAGAAAGGCTTCTTTTCACACTAAGCTGTAAAATGTAAAGTTAACTCTCACAGGAAATAGTTCTCTTCAGCTGATCTTTTTGTGTGATTTTGCTGGATGATTTTTCCCTGATGGAGCACATAGGGATCAGGCTTTATATAGGTTTGCATTAAACGTCAATTAAAAATGAGCCAATCTAAAGGCCTTCCACAGGGTGAATTGGTGTTTTATAAAGCAGACTTTGAGACATGTTGGCCTGGGGGATGAGATAACACCTATACTGGCGCTGTATTCCCTTCCATCAGCCAGAGAAAAGGTTAACAGGGTTTTGTCCGACCCATTCCAGATCTCTAACGGTACGAGACAGGGTTGCCCTCTCTCACCCTTGAAATTTATACTTACGCTAGAGCCTCTCCTAAGTAAGATTAGGCAGAACCCTACTATACAAGGTGTTCAGATCTACATACAAGGAGGTCACCTTTGCAGATTACTATTTTATGTTACTTCACCGATTACTTCTCTGCCTAGTTTTATGGAGGAAATCCAACAGTACGGCTCCCTGTCTCACTTTAAAATTATCAAAAATCAGAAGGTCCTAACATTTCCATCCCACAGGCCACATGTCACACTCTCAAGGAGACCTTCCCGTTTCGATGGGCCTCCGAACTGATTCTTTTCTTGGGTGTAAGGATCTGTAAAAATATGAGTAGACTATATGCTTTGAATTTCATTCCTTATTCCTCATTTCATTTTGGTAGATGCAGTGCAATTAAGATGATGCTCCTACCCAAATTAATTTACAAGCTACAAGCGTTGCCAATTATGATTCCAACATTGTTCTTTCATAATTTAAAAACGATCTTTACACAGTTCATGGGCACACAAGCAACCTAGGTTGAGTTTCCAGCTCTTAGATTGCCAAAGAACCAGTGGGGAGTGAGAGTGCCAGACCCGTCTATATTATACTGCAAGACATCTGGGCAGAGTTGTGGAGTGGTTTAGATACTCTGAGATAAAACAATGGGTAAAAATTGAACAAGCGTTAGCTGGGATTACTTGATTGCTTTGCCTTGGAGTGGCACCCTTTGGTCAAAGGTCACCCCACGATTAAAGCCACTCTGTTTGTCTCAAATCGTCCACTTCCCGCAGTGTCTCCCCTCTACTATCCCCACTTACACCGGTTATAGGGAATATTTCTTTTTCTCCTGGACTGACTCTGTATTTCGCAGTGTGGCTTCCCAGGGTCCACGCGATGTTCATTTTTTCCTACGCAGTAGGAAATTGCCCTCCCTTATAGAGGTGAATGAAGAACCTCTCTTTACGCACCACTGGGCTTTTGGAGTTAGGCAACTGCACCATTTTCCCCATTCACTACCCCTCTTTGACTAAATCACTTAGGGAATTTGAAGCCTTATGAACTGAACAAGGTCCAGCTAGACAATTAACATCATATCTATATTCTGTCCTAATTGTACCTGAAGTGGACTATAATCCGCCTTATTTTATGAAATGGGCGCAAGACCTAAATTTGGATCATTATTTGTTTACCAATCCAAAAAAGATCAAGTTTTACCTATGGCTCAACCTTCCTCTGTTAGTTCTACATATCAGAAAACCGGCTTAAAAAAAAAAAAAAAAAACTAACTAGGTGGTATAGAGTACTGTCTCAATTACACTTCATGTTTCCAGAAGTTTCAGATATTTGTTGGAGGTGTTGTGAGGGACGGAGTACGTTTCTGCATATTTTCTGGGAGTGCTCATCGATTCCTCCATTTTGGGTAAAGGTCCATAGGCTCCTCCCTCGTTTCACACATTTCCAGATTCCTTTTGAAGCAACTATTTCTCTCTCACTCATTTCAATCACACCACGATTCCAAGGAGAACAGGACCTGTTATTTCTGCATATATGGAAGGTGCCAAGGGGTCTGATACACAGGCATACTTCCTGAGCCACACAATTCTATCACTTGCATACACTAAACGGTTAACAGGAGGCAATCCCAGTCACAGACAGGATCTATATGCTCAAGTAAAACCTGAATTTTTCTCAAAATGTGAAGATCACCAACATGCAAGAATAATAAAACAAGAAATGAATGATGGGTTTAGCCTCATTAAATCTGTCAATACCTTATTGCATTGCTGCAGCAGTGGAGTCCGCCAGAACGAATCATCCGCACATAGCCCATGGCATTTCCTACAAAGGAAAACAAAAACTGTTCCTGTTGTACTTAAAATAGAGCTAGCCACAAACAATGCATTTATATATTTTATGTCATTCTAAAATAGGAGAAACTATCAACGTTTAGAAGTGTGTTAAAGAATGCCAAAACTGGCACTGGTGAGCTAAATCTACTTCCTCAGTATAACTCAGAGAAAAAACGATGCATCAGGTTTCAAAGCAAGTCAAAGTAGTTGGCACCCAGAGCTTACATTTAAGTGTGAAAACAGCTCTTTAATAATTTTAAAAAATGGCAGTACAAAGAAACTTCAAAAGAGGCAACAGGGCTATCCAGCACGTGTGCCAATGAAATTTCCCCATCATACAGAAAAAACACCAACAAAGAAAGAAGGCCGTGTGTGGGAGACATAACGTTGCAGTAGGTTTAAAAGTACAGGAATCTGCAAAACTTCTGGAAGCCAAAAAGGGTGCTTGGTGTCGGTAAAACACTACTTCTGCTGTGGTTTAAATCAGAACTATTGTTTTCTAATATGCCAACATATCATCAGTTGCTAATAGAAGAACAGATTTATGGATGTTGTTACTCACCTATCTGACTAATAAGCTGTCTGAACTGATCAAGATAGCTCTGTCCGTCTGGGGTGAGCCCAAGCTTCCGAATTCCACGGTTGAATTTTTCTGCCCGTTCATAAGGATACTATAAGAACACATTAGATCAAAGTGTCATCTTCCAGTGTTCCAACTAAACAACATAGCCCAATAATACACATACAACTCTAAATAGCTGGGTACAGATCACAGTCGTGCGCTGACGTCCCCGTCCGCTGTTCCGGGTGACGTTGGTGCTTGCGAGGGAGCGTGACGGGAAATTCAAATTATTTTGTACTGGATTCAATAAAAAAATAACTGTATTGAATCCAATACAAAATAATCATTATATATATATACTACTGTACAGTTATTACAGGTTTCATTATTTTTGATTTATTTATCCACCCTTGTTAAAACAAATTTTTACATTTTTTATTTAAAGTTTATTATTACATTTAATAAATATGGGACATATTTCAGTGAGTTATGCCTAAGAATTACAGGCCTACAATGTAAAATAAATTTTCATGAAAGACAATGTACTGCTTTTAGACATAAATACAGACAGAAATGAACCACCCAGGAGGTTAATGACCAAGACAAACTCTGCAGTTGTTTCTTTTTGCATATCAAAGCACAGCGTGCTCCATAAGTTAATGAATGTCTAGACTCCATAAAGGTTTTTTTTGCTTTGTTTTTAACTCAGTGAGGATTTTATACAGTAACTGACACCACGCTGCCTAATATTATGTTGAGACAAACATCTGTCCTAATTACATTTAATAAAATAATGTACCTGTTCCAACTTACACACAAATTCAACTTAAGAACAAAGCTACAGTCCCTATCTCGTATGTATCCCAGGGAGTACCTGTAGACAAATCTCTTTATGTTTATTGTACACCTGTCATAAACGATGTGTGAGAGTGAAGCTATAGGGTTGCAGATATCCATGGAGTATTGTAAATATTGAGCATTACAGCCAACATAATTGGCACTGTACAAGCATATAGCAGGTAAACAATATATAAAAAAAAACTAAAACACTCTGTGACTAACTTTCCTCTGATGACAAGTGTACAGAGTATGAACACAAGTTCACGGCAGCCACTCAGTAGGTGCTCAGTGTCTAACATAGCCGAGAACCACTGATCACCTCTGCAAAATGAATGTAATATTCCAGAAACATCTTTGTAAATATTGTAGAATCTATACAGAAAAGTACCTTGTGATCATTTTGGTCCTTCACTTCCCTGAAGTAACGGATATCCTTGATCAGCCTGGACTTGATGTGCTCATCATACATAAACTGGCTAAATATATAAAACTTCTTCCTTAGGAACTGGTATGTGAAGTTTACCTAAAAAAGATAATGTGTCAGTCAAGGAATGGGTAAAACTACATACAAGCTAAAGTAGGTTAAACATCTTACAAAAATAATTCAGATTTTCACATTTTTTTTTTTGTAAATCCCTTTATGTCAGTGAAGATTGGATAACAAATACCTAGTCATGTGACCAGCTGCTAACAGTAGCATGGAGCATCAAGTTGGTAATAAAAGGTGATTTAAATTTCCTTTCAATGGACCTGATTTAGGTTATACACTGGAGAAGATACACTATCAGTAAAGCTGGATGATCCAGCAAACCTAGAATGGATTTCTTAATAGTCATTTGCTATTTGTTAGCAAATTCTCTCAATCCTGAACCTGATCCATTCCAGGTTTGCTGTATCACCCAGGTTCACTGATAAAAGTGTATCCTCCCCTGCCTTTGAGAGTTTTAAATAAATCAGGCCCAATGTGTTTTAATTTACAAGTTGAGACAATATTTGGGGAAGTGGTGCATTAAGCACAGGTCCCAGCAACCTTCTGCTGTTAATTCTTTGTTATAAGTCACCGCTGTGTTAAATCCAAGGACAGATGTGTGAAGCTCCCTGCGGTAATTGGGGGGTTTATTGATGGTATGGTAAAGGCACAACATTCAAGTAGCTGCCCAATGCCTTGATATGTTTCACACTGAACTGTGTTGATCCAAAAAGCTTAGAATGAAACTTGCTTTTAATATGTGTGAACCGCATCAAAGAGTTAGCTGACACTAGTAATTCATAGAGTCTACTTGACGCACCCCCTTATAAAAAAAAAAGGGGGGGGGCAAATTCTGGATTCTAAATTTAAATAAAGAAACATATATAAAATAATATAATACACATATCCTACACGTATGCTGTAAAGTTTATTTCATTACTCGGTTTAAACATATATAGTAAGCATATCCTGGGCAATATATTGTACACCAGACATACATAACATCTAATCAGTGAGACGCATTTCATTCATAGTACTTCTAGCAAGGAAATGTTCACCTAAACAAAATAAAAAGTACAATGACCAAATACTCAAATACTATTACTAGAGAGCTAAATGGCAAAGGCAAATCTTTAGGTTCTTTTCTATTAATCAGCTCAGCAAGAGGTCTAAGTTGTGACTGAAAATAATAGTGACCCATTACTTCTAAACACCTAAAAAATATCTACCGTTGTACTCATGATTCCAGTGCCATGTGTCCGAATAGAGTTGGCAATGTGCCGGATATTGATGGTGTTCAGGTGTTTGTTGTTACTGGTCCTCTCTACAAAGATCTGCAAAGGAAGGTTTTATAGAATTATACATTATTAGAAGAGCTCACCAATTTTATTTAATTTTATTATGTGAAATGGGGGATAATTACGGTAACCCCTAGCAGTGGGGATACAATAGACATAGACTTGTGAGATTACTAAACCCAAAAACAAAAAAGTAATACATAGCAGCTTTCCCATACTTGAATGCGATTGCTGCATTCTGAATTCTCGATTTTTCAGGCCAAGAACATTTTTAGTATGTCGAATCCTTTCAATCTAATGGAGATGAGCAATCCCCCTCAATCTAATGGAGATGAGCAATGGTGGACATATTTGTAGTGCAGCATGACAAGGTACAACCATGGCTCCGTCCTCCCATTAGTGCTCTTAAAACATAAGAAATCTATTAAAGCTAATAATGGACCACATAAAAAAGAAAATGTAAAAGCAACAGGGGGCCTGGACTGCTTTTGTTCTATGTAAGGAAATGCTTGAAATTTGTAGTGGATAGCTACTACTACTCTATTATACAACAGCTAAATTATGTACAATTACACTGTAGATTTGAGGATAATATTGTGAAATAATGTGTAAAAAAAACCCAGACATTTATAACCTACACTCCACTCTTGAACTGATGTAAAAGAGTATCTTTCTATCTTACCTGTCCAATTTCCTTTCTGAGCTCAGTGCTAACAGCAAACGACCCCAAACTTTCCTACAAAAAGGTTGCAGTCCACATAACACAAAATAAACTATTTTCTGATAAATCACAGACTCTCAATTATCAGTCTGGAGCTGGAGAATATAAAGTGTCCATTCCTGGCTGGTCCAATTTTTTTACATTAACAGGAAACTATCAGAGAGAACTAAAAACTTAAAACAGATATATTATCAATATATACCTGGTTATTGAGGTTGTACAAATATCGAGATACAAAGACATGAATGTTTCTCATGATTTCTAGAACATCGAGGCCCTGAAATAAAAGGCAGAACAAGTCAGTAAAGCTGCTGTGCCTGGATAGATTCACATCCTAGAAGACAGTCTGAAAGAAGAAGGTATTGAAAAACAGAACATTTATAGAAACACTACATGGTGAAAAGTTTGTGGACACCCTATAGAAATTGTGGAGCTTTGTGTTTCCAGTGAAGGGTATTTTAACGCTTCATTATACAAACACATTTTTTACATTGACAGTGGGTTTGGAATGGGATGTACAAGCTTCATAAATATAATAGTTCAGTGTCTGCAAAGTTCTAGACATATCAGTAGTGCTCAGAGTTATTATCTAAACTGCCTCAAAGATGTGTGTAGCATATCTTATACTTATTTTTATTGACTTACTTTTGTATTCGACTTACTTACCACTACCTATGTTTATCTTTAATAAAAAAACAAAAAAGAATATATAGATTGCATAAAAGAAAAAAGAATAATGTCTGCTATAAATGTAAAATGAATTTACATCTAAAATCACCCCACAGCTCCCACCTTGTGGCCAACATGTTAATATAATAATTTTTAATGGAAGAATTGTATAGTTCGCCTTTCATCTTTTTCTTTCATCACATTATTTCGGAAATAAATTACATTGATCCTTAAAAGAGTGTGCCTAACAACAACATTTAAAAAGACATTGTAGTAGCAAAACATTAACTTCATGAGAAGTAACCATGGTGTTCTAAAGAATACTACCTGCTCTAATGTCTGGCTAGGCAAATGGGGCTCCGTCATTGCTAAACCATAGCGCTGGGTTGCCAAGTTTCTCATCTCGCTATAAGTGGCCCAATCATGGAGTGCTACAGTTGTCAGGTTGTAGAAGGTTTTATCCAAATAATGTGTTACATACGCTAGAAAACAAACAGTTTTAAATATTTTGGTTAAATATAGATAGAGGAGAGAAGAACAGAGAAAAAAAAAAAACAGAGAAACAGAGGAAGAGAGAAAACTAAAGAAAACAAAGGAAACAGGAGTAAAAAAATGACAATATCATGCAAAATGTTAATAAATGTCTAAGTGTTGTGCACCTTACAGAGATATATGCTGGCTTTACCTTTGATATCAATAAATCTGTCAAAGAAACGAACTGGAGTCAAGGAAAAGAAATGTGCCAAGTCCTTCATCCCAGTTTTGAATGGATTCCTTTCATCCAGCTGCAGGTGAGTATGAACTGACAAGCGGAGATCCTTCTCTATTTCTTTGCACAGTTTGTCTAATAAATGCTAAAGTCAGCAAAAGAAGAAATAGTGAAGATTGTGTTATCAAAATAACTAAAATATAAAATAAACAAAGAATGATTCATTCCTAAGGCTGGGTTCACATGAACGGTTTTAAAAACGCATATAAACGTTCCAACCACATTTATATGCGTTCTTATGCACTTTTACAAGCGTTTTAAAGCTTAACTTTAAAACGCCAAAAAACTTTTATAAACGCCTATGATGCGTTTTACCCCGATTTTACATAAGCGTTTATAAAAGTTTTACTTTTACCGTTTCAGGGAATGAGTACAGGGGTACATAAAACCCCTTACTCATTCCCTGAAAGGGTTAAAATATGTGTAAAAAATAGGCTTTAATGTTAAATTATTTTATTAAATTAGTGTGTTTGTGTAAACTAAACTTTTTTTTTTTTTTTTTTTTACAGGTAATCCCAATGACAGGATGATTCCCAGGGCTGCAATCCTGACATGAGCACAGCCCTGGGACTCCTCCTGACAGTGAGGGATCACAGGGCACTAGGGGTTAAATGAGGACATGGCTCTCCATTCACCCCTAGTGCTCTGTGATTGGCTGAGGTTATACGTTTCTCAGCCATTCAGCACTAGACATGAATGGGGAGCCTTGTGCCCATTCATCTCCAGTGCTCTGTGATTGGCTGAGAAATAGGAAACCCTGATGACAGCTCAAGCATCATCAGGATTTCCCTTTCCTCAGCCAATCAGGGAGCAGAGCAGTCAGCGGAACTTTACTATGCTGACAGCTCTGCTCCCCTGTTCACTCCCGCAGCCCTAGAGGAGCTGTGACATGTATTACAGATACAGAACACATGTCACAGCATCTCTAGGGCTGTGGGAGTAATCAAGGGAGCAGAGCTGTCAGCATAGTAAAGCTCTGCTGAAATAAAGATGGACTTGGTCTTACATTGCAACATTTTGTGAAATGTAAAAGGGCAGCTTTATTTTATTCATAATACTGTCACATTGGATGATCTGATTTATTAGTGTTTTTTACAGATAAAATATTAGGTCATGAGCAGTTCCATCCACCATAGTGCAATACTTTGAGTTAGGAAAAGGACTTCCTGCAATCATAAACTGGTATAATGTGGTCATTGTTCCTTGTCCAACCAACGGGGGCTACAAGAAAAAGGTTTTTGCACCTAAGAGACAAACTAACACCATCCTTCCAAAACACAGACAACTAGTTCCAGATAGGGTGTAAAAAGTCAGTCCTGGGGTGGGTGCAACGTGAATAGTTAGCTGTAGTTACCTGACCCACTGTACATATGTGTGGAGGTTCATTAAGTTTGTTGCATTAATCATAATTGATTGAAGGTGAAAACATTTTGTGGAAATAGCATTTTTAACCCATATATCACTAGACAGCAAGAAAGTAATAACAAGTTTTCATTATTAAAAAAAAAAAAAAGTTTATTTTAAGCCAAGTGAACAACTCTTTCAAGACAAGTTCCCCTTACCTCATTTAAAACATCCATTATTTCCTTCTCATAGCTCTTCAGCAACTCTTCATGGGACTCCAAGTGTTTGGCATGCATCATTGCAGGTACACAGCTCCACAATGCACTGAACATATACTAAATGGAATAATAAAATAAAACTTTAAACTATTAAGTATAGTTCTTCCCAAGTTACCAATTCAATATCATTGGAGTCTAATTGGCTGACTGCCCCACAGTGTATTTTGGAAATTCTTGCTATGATACCTCCTAGATCTGCTACTGACAAGGGAGGGTCCTAGCTAGTATAACATAGTAATATAAAAAATTAAAACGTGTGGTATGCTTGCCTAGTTTTGGTAGCAGAAGGTATGCAGGTCTAAAAAATTAAAGTACATTGCTTTCTGCCTGACATTACTAACTAGCTCCTACCAGACATAGTAGGGATGTTTTTGCTTAGTCCAGAGGTGGTGGATTTTAAAAGGAAACATAACACTAAAAATGCATCAAACATATTGCATCAAGCTCTCTCAGTGAAATAAACATGAGACAAATCTCAAGCACTTACATGTAACCTAGAGGCATCAACTGCATTTTCATACACATCATCCAGGTAGATGGGAAATACTGCCCGATGCCAGTACAGGAAACAGCAGTCACACTGGGCTCGCACTCTGTTCATCAAAACAAAATTGTCAAACAGCAGCTATGAAAATAGCTTCTTTATCACAACTTGAAAACAACCTTTTTCATGTCAGGAAATGCAGGCTGAAAACATTATTTCAGTTTTGTCTATCAAACATACTCCTCTAACACAAATTCAGCTCATTATACAAAGCTAACATACAATAAGGGCCCACGTCGATGGGCTTCAATCTGCCGTACATGGTTCTGAGATCATGCAGTGCATTGCAGGCCTCCTGCATTTTTTATACCTTAGCTTTTTCATTCACGTAAACTTGTAAAAGAAAAATCAGTAGTTCTGAAGTGAACATAAAAATAAGGCACCAAGAATATTAATTAAAAAAGTGACAGTTTTAATTCAGTCGAGTCCCAAGAGATCTTAAAATTACAGCACTAAAATAAAGATCATTATATTTGTCTTATAACTCCGATTTAAGGCTAAAGACTGTTTTGGGAAAAATACTAACTCATACCAGAAGTAATAGCCTATATTCTTTACCTTTCTCGTAATTCACTTATGAGGTCCAGTTTCTTCATAACAAGTTGCAGAGGTAATAACTCTTCATCCTTAAATGTTTTCTGTAAAATATTATAGAAGTCTGTTAAAATATCTGATATGAACTGAAGTGCAAGGCAAATAATAGGCAAAAGTCACAATTCATAAAACACAAGCATACGTTTTAAAACACAACATACCTTCTAGTTTTAAAATATTTAACAGTATACAATGAATTAGTTCTGTGGTATTTTTGGCAATACTTGAAGTAAACTTGTAATTATAAAATGTAATATGGAGGCTGCCATTGCTGACCTCATTCTGACTCAACCAGAAGAAAGAAGTATGGTGAATGAAAGTGTCAGTCCCTTATAACCTCCCACCCTTATTTACCACTTCGAGAGCTCCTTAGGACTACAGAACTATCACAGGACCCATAGAACTTTGTTGTTACACGCTATGCTCACTTACCATCTGTGTCCCAACACTAAGAGCCAGTGACACCACAAGTCTCCGCTGTCTTGTGCTTGGTCCATTTAGAGTATTCTCCGCCAAAACCAGAGCAGAAAGGACATCCAGGCGTTGCTCACTGTACTTCTTGTCCGAAACAACCCGCTTCTAAATACATAAACATGACAAATTTTTAAGCCTCAAGTTATAATAGATGTCTTGTATTTATGTTTTTGAAAAAAAAATAACATTTCCTCTCCCCAATATCACAGGACCAGAATTAGAGAAACGAGTTTATGGTGAACCATATATTCTGTGCACAGAGTTGTCTAATAAAGGCAAACAAAGTGGCAGCCAGTTATTCTAATCCCAGTGAACAGGCAAAGAAATAATATGCAAAACTATCAGGCAACCTCGAGATACCACCCATCACTATATACTTGAATGACTACCTTTGCAACTGCAATGGCGTTCAATGCTTGATACTGCAGATACTGAGTGACATGAGTGACGGAATCTGCCACAACCATGCTTCTTCTGTGAAAGGTGTGCTCAATTGCCTGGAACAAAAAAAAAAAAATTAGGTACATTAGAATAAATTGTGTTTATACAAAAGGTATACTTTGTCACTGCATAAACAGTTTTCTATTTATATATCAAAGTATTCAAAAGAAACATATTAAAACTAATTAAGGCTGGGTCTACATGGACGGTTTTAAAAACACATATAAAAGTTTATATACGTTTTTATACACTTTTACAAGCGTTTAAAAGCTTGACTTTAAAACGCGAAATATTTTTTTTATAAACCTCTATGCTGGGATTTTACATAAACGTTTATAAAAGTTTTACTTTTAACCCTTTCAGGGAATGAGTACGGGGGTAAAAAAACCCTTAATCGTTCCATGAAAGGGTTAAAATATGTGTTAAAAAATAGGACGAGGCTTTAATGTTAAATTATTTTATTAAATGTGGGTTTGTGTAACTACACTGTTTTTTTTTTACAGGTTATCCCAATGACAGGATGTTTCCCATGCTGCAATCCTGACATGAGCACAGCCATGGGACGACTCCCCGACAGTGAGGGATCCCCGGGCACTAGGGGTTAAATTAGGACAAGGCCCTCTATTCACCTCTAGTGCAGGCAACGTTTAAGATAAAGCTCCTGAAGGAAACTTCCAGGTGTAGATTAGCTCATTGGAATGCATGGGGATTTCAAACATGGGCTTTAAAAGCCTCAGGTTAAACGCTGGGGAAACAGTCCGTGTAGACTAAGCCTAAAAGTCTGACCAAGAGGCCTGAACAAACCATTCTCATACTTGCACTGTGGATTGAAAGCATTTTCAGAATTGGTGCCACAGGCTTGGGGGCCATCCACTTTTACAGTATAAAGGTAGAGAAGAATCATGATAGCACATTTCATATGTAAACAAACAGAGGATATTGCCTTGTACTTGGTTTTAATTAAAAATGTCAAATATATAAACATTTGACTCAGACGATAAGTAAAGGTTGTATTTATCAAGTTAAAAGATTAATATGAATAAAATTTAAAAAACGCAATTTAATGTAAATAGGAGGTTCACCAAATTCACCCAATTAGAAGGTTGATACACTCAACTCTACTCAAAATAAAAGCAGCTTTTACTGACTGATGCCAAGTTGTGTTTTACCACTAATACGAACAGGTACCTTGAGAAGCTCCACAAGCCTGCACAATGCTTTTACAGATGTTTTGGTCATTGGCTTCTGCATAGACATGTACAGATTCATTGTAGTTTTGATGATGTTGCTAAGGCCACAAGCATAAAGAAATCCCTTTGAAAAAGCATAACAAGTGAGATTTTATTTTTGTGATTAAACATATTACATTTGTTTGAACCAGACATCTTATGTGATGTATAAAAAAAAAAAAAAAACCAATTTTTTTTTGTCACGTGATTAAGTTAACAAACAACTATACAACAAATAACTACACCGGCAAAATGGTGGCACCAAGAAGACACAATAAATCACTACAGGCAGCCTAACTTGAATAATTGGATAATTAAATGGATAACTGCCCGGTCAATGCACATATACCCATGGACTATGCAAAAGACTGTGACAATAAAAAACAGTTGCTGCACTGAATTCTGCTAGGTGCCATTATACAATGTGATTATATGTTATATATAAGTGCACTGAAAGTTTGGAAACCATGTAAACACTGCTTGTGGGGTAAACAAAACTGGCACCTAAAGAAAACTATACATAGACTATTAGTGCATCAATATTTGTAATGCAATATAAGCTTTCTCACAACAGTAACAAGGTTAAAAAAATCTGTGGGACATGATCTAGAGCAGCGGTCGCCAACCTTTTCAGGTCTGCAGACCACTAAAATCACCAGCTCCCAACCGCGCATCCGCGGGGAGCCGGGTGTAATTTAAACAGGAGAAGCTTCCCCCAGAGCGACGCCATTATGACATAATCCCGCCCACTCTCCCATCGCAGATGTGAGCCTGCAATGGGAGAGCGGGTGCGGGTTGTGTGCAGGGACACAGCCCGCCCACTTCCCTGAGCTTGTGAACTGCTTGGGGGTACGTGGTCTGCAGCTCTGGCCGGTGCGTCCCCCCAGCGGGGTCCTTCTCTCCTGACTCCGCTCGGAGATGCACTGACCAGAGCCGCGGACTCCCCAAATTTTCTTGCGAACCACCGGTTGGCAACCGCTGATCTAAAGCAGGGGTCAGCAACCCTATTTGGCTACTAGGCCATTTCAGAAGGTCAAGAAGGCACACTAGGCCAGACTCTCTCTCTCACGCGTCCCGTGCTGATGGCTATGCCCCCCATCAGGAACGCCCAAAGGGAAATCCCTCTCCTCTGCAATGGCCGCGGTAAATAGGGAAGGGAGGCATAACAAAGAGGCTCAAGAGCTGTATGCGGCTCCGGAGCCACGGGTTGCCGACCCCTGCTGGCCGAGATTAGGCCGAACGACCAGGGGGGGGGCATTAGACCGGAATGGACTACTGGCTAGGCCATATCTGGCCTAAAGGCCGGAGTTTGCCAACCTCTGATCTAGGGGGTGAAATGGAAGTTATGGTACTATCTGTAAATACACTTTGGAAAGAAAATTGTAACAAAAAAAGAAAAATGTGAATAGATTTTTATCGGTTAAAAAAAAAATATATAACCAAGGCATAATTTCATACCTGTACAAATATATTACATCTGCTAGTCAGGTCTTCTGCAAATTTTTCTGTCTTTTGTTCTTTCGACAAAATTGATTCCATTTTCATCATCCAAGATGTTACAAACACATAGTAGGACTGGACATCTCTATGGGAAAAGGAAACCAGTAAATGAGGATTAGACGGAACCATGATGCTAACATCTAACAACATGTTTCTAGTGCAGAAAATTGAAGCACACACCTGACCACATGCTATTTGAAACACATTTATTTTCTTCCCAAATGTTTTTACATAAGAGCCAAGCAATACTGCTCAGAACAACATTTTGGGCAGCAAAGCACGTGAAAGAAATAAAAGATTTTGTAAACCCTAAGCAGGCACAAAGCAAACATATATTGCCATAACTCTTAGAGCTCCATAGATGCCCTGAAGTTCTTCTAGCCATTATGTTGTTTTTGTCATGTTACAATACTTATGACTAATTGTAATTGACAGGTGGCATGTGGTATTCAGAATAAATGAAAACAAACTGCAGATAGTCCATGATATTCCTGAGTTTATAACTTCGGAATTCAGTGCTTCTAGGCTAGAAAGATAGCCATTGAGCAACTGTAGTACCCTTTTGCGACATTTCTACAAGTCCTCCAGACTTCCAACCCCTTTAGCAATTTAGCGACAATGCCATTTCAGGAGCTTTTTAATGAACTCAAAAATTTGGTTGCCACAGACTTCAATGCCAAAGAAGCAACAGCAATATTAGAAAACCACTCCCATTGAGTTTTCCAAGAATTTGGTAAAAAAAAAAACAACTCACACTTGTACCACTTCTGGGTGCCTAAAATTTGAAATTAAGTACCCAGTTACAGTAACCACACATCAAACTAACCATCCATATAAACATAGCCTTAGAGATGTCAAGGCATGGAGGTTTTTCATAACCGCCTGCAGGTAGTATTCGGAGGTTTAGCTTACCTGAGTTTACTTATAACAATGCAACTCTGAAATTACTGTGTGCCTAATTTTAGGAAAACTGTGCTTAATAACACTGCTTTTAGATAATTAAATAATTTTAGTTACTCAAAATGTATTCTACAGACCATTACAATAATAATGCTAACACATATACTTGAAGTGGTTCATGTGTTTAAATAGACGTACTTGGTAAGAGACTGGGCCTTAGTTTGTAAATAAGTTTCTCTCTGGGTTTTAACGGCAAGCAGGCTTTTCCGGTCCATCAATTTAGCTGCAGCTGGTACCTTCTGAATTAGGAAATTATCAGCGTACCAAATAACGTTGGCTGTTAGTGTGATTGCTGGGACCTACAATAAAGAAAAAAAAAGTTTTACTTTATACTAAAACATACAGATCACCAAAACCTCAGGTATTCTATTTACATAATTCAAAGAAAATGTACAAATTGGATTAACATATTTTTCCCCTTTCCAAGATCCATGCTAACTTAACTTAAGGCAGTGCTATGGGGTTAACACTTAACAACAAGGGTTAGATTCAGGATAGGATAATGTCTAGAATAAACTATTGGACACAGATTTTGTGGCATGCTGAATAGAATTTGAAAAAGAAAATATTATTAAACTAGTTGCAATAGAAGTGGGGGCCTATATCAAAACCTATTCATGTGGACTTAGGTCTCCAATGATTGCATTTTACCCAATTCCAAAAGCCAAATAAATGGTTGCACCACATTTCTTTCACAATTAAACAAAAAAATTATTATGTCAGGTGTATAAGTAGATGAACTCAAATCTGGTGCATTCACTAATGTTTCTGTTTGGCAGTATGTATTTTTTGCAATTATTCAATGGCATGTGTACCTATGTACAGAATCAAGGTCTGCATTAGTCTTTGAGGGTCTCTTTCCCCTTTATTTTCACTTTGCGATCCTGCAAATAAAAAACACTCTATCGCCCAAGGAAAAAAAAGTTCACTATCTGTATTGTAACTATGCAAGTGTGTAAGGCCTATAAAAGATCTATCCTAATACAATAAAAAAAAAACTACAAAGATAATTAATTTTTTGATTTTAGGTTAAAAAAAAGTTTTTTAAAGATACATTTAGTACATTATGCAACTAGATACAATACCTTCTTACACGCATCCAGTAGAGACTTATAAAGTTTTTTGTCCACGCTCCGAAAAATATGGAAGTTAAGTACAAACAGGCTACAGAGCCCCACATATCGTTCCCGCTGATCGATTTCAGAGGCTTCTCCTGCACAGTATTAGAAAAGAAACAGAGTTGACCCCACAGGTTACACTAATAAGGCTCATTCATCTCCAAGCTGAACAAGACTTACCTAGTTTAACTTCTACATTAGAAAATATTGTGCGGATGTTATGTGTAAACTCTTCAGCAAACGTTCCATTTTTTGAGACGGACACTCCCCCATTGGAGGAGTCAAACTGCTGTTCGACACATCCCTGTGACAAATAAGAGAGTACATTTGTAAAAAAAAAAAAAAAAAACAAAAAAAAAACAAAAACATTACAAATAAAAAGGTTAACACTATATGCAGATGGGCAAGCAATTTCAAATATGTTTATTTGAAAACCTGTGAGTTAACATGCCAAAACAAAATGGAAGACAATGCTTCATTTTTTCTACATGACAGGTCAGGAAGGTGGCTGGCAGTTTTTTATGTTTATCATTCCTAATACATTAACCTGTACTAGTATAATACTGAAATATTCGCCAAAAAAATTATTGCAGTCAGGACAAGAGGGGAATACCACAAGTAAACATGTACAATAAAAAGTTATGTCTGCTTTGTATTTGTTTATAATTTGATATTGGAAGGTAGAAAACGCGGAATAAAGCTGAAAGACCCCCTATTTACAACACTAGCAGCCAGCACCTTTTCTAAGTTTGGGTGTCGTCCGATTTTCAGTTCGATCACACAGTCTGCAATGGCTGGTGCTGTCCTTTACACACAAAAAATCTTGCATCACAAGCAAACTTTTGGAATATAATTACCATGCTGGCTTTCTAGGCAAACAAATACATTCAAAAACTACATGGAAAACACACTAGTCTAATATCTAATTTAGTTAGTGATTTTGTGTTCACTATAGTTCTTCTGTTGATTAAAACAATTTCACTGCCAGTAATATGAAATCTCCATTACAAGATTCCTAACCAGTGAACACTATATGTTTGTACCTGGAACAGAGCACCATCGAGCAACTGACTTTCCAGTTTTAATAGCAGCTTCTCAAAGTGTTTTAGTTTATCCTCCTGAATTTCAAACTTTGCTGGGTTATGATGTACCGACTTTAATAACCTGTAGAGAAAAAATAAAAATAGTAAGGAGCCAGTGAAAGCCGGGTATAGTTGTAAGGCTACAGAGAGGCACCCAAAGAGTCGTACTTTACAGAAACCTGGGTTAAGGTTTATTGCCCTGGGGTTTTGGCCAGAACATTGAACTGGTGCCCCTGGCTTTATTGCACTCATTTTATACTGCAACCAATAAAAATATTTTGTTAACAAACACTGTATAAAAACATTACAGTTTTAAGACAACCCCTCCATTTTTTGTGGTTTATCAATGTTTAGGTTATTACAGATAGGAGTTTCTCACTTGTCATCTTCCCTTGTTTTTCACATTCCACTAATGTAAGACAACTTTAATAATGGGTAATATAAAAATCTGTAGATAAGTGAAAAAAAAATATTTTGCTTACACTTGATATACCTAGAAACTCTTATAGCCCTAGACATGTACTGGCATAATTGCAGCTTTTCTTCACTAGTCAACAGTAATACTGATCACCCACATTACTAACTCACCATACAACCATTTTACAAATGTTATATATGACAAAAACTGTGCAATAAAGGGGCCTATTAAGAGAAACCATTGTTTTTTTCAAAGTCAGTCAAATAGGCCCAATCACTATTGTGTTTCTGGTTAAAATGCATAGCAAAAAGTTAAAAAGGGATAAATATGACATTTAGGTTACAGCATTTTATGGGAAATGTGCTAATAAAGGCATGCATAAAAAATTGGGTTTTAAACTAAAATTTGGCTCTCACATGAATGCCAACTGGTGCAAAACATTTTGTTTACCAGAAACTATGGCAGTATGCTGGATAAAGAAATCTTAGGAGTAATCTAATATTTTCTGCTTTTGAATGCCTAACAAAAAACACTGTGATACTTATGAATTCTATAAATAATTATCATCTTTAGAAGGAAAACCCAGCAGAATAAAACGATTATAAACAAACATGACAGAGCACACTTATGCTCAAAATGATTAAACCAGGTTAAAACAAAATGACTGCCATACCTTTTATACATTGTCCAGTGATCCTTCAGTGTGGCGTGGTTTTCAATGATTTCATCCAATGTAAGCAGAACAGTCAGTAATTCCCCTAAGTGTTCATACATAGTCTACAACAGATGGAACAATACATGTTTGATCTTGTTAGGTAAGTTTATGTGTTGTGTTCTATAACTCCGACCCTAAACCCCAATTATAACTATTCATTTTTTTTAATTCTTTATAAGTGTTAGAGTAATTAAAAATTATTACCAGAAAATGAACTCCTGATGTTTCAATTATCTTTGTTTCATTCCTGTAAAAAGCCAAAAGAATAATATCCATTTAAAATGATATAGGTATACAGACAGCCAGCGATGTCCTAGATTGTAAGTTTCTACCTATTTATTTTCAATGCAAAACATAATTAAGCATTTTATAACCAATGCAACGTGTATACACATACCCAGAAATGTATTGGGCTGTTTAAAAGAGCACAGGTAAATTATTAAGAGACCAGAACTGTAGTTAAAAGAAAAAAATAGTTCCCATTAAAAAAAAGTAATGTGTTTAACAGTACTTTGTTACCATCAGTCTTTTGGATTGAATATTGGCCAGTATCAGCCCAGGCATGTCCTGTGACTGGACAGTAATGGAGAAGGAGCACAAAGATGAGCTCAGCTCTCTGCCACGCTCTGCATTTTCCTCTAATCACAGTATGATCTCTTGTCAGCACATGGAATGACTGGTTCCCTGTGCTGTTTCCCACATTCTGTGCTTCACTTTAGGTAAATACCTAGTGAAATGCATGTGTTTACACTGCCTAAAAAAAAAACAAAAAAAAAAAACTTTTAGGCTGCCAAAACCTCTAGTTAATGTGATGAATATAAAGCATTGAAAATGCCTACCCATCTAACTTGATAGCACCAACCCAACCTGCTGCTAGGACCCAAATGCAGAACTCAAATAGTAGTTTTGTGGCTTGATACTTGGTAACAGTTATTACAATATAATACCAACACAAAAATCCACCCACCAAAAAGTTATGTTTTGGGGTGGAAGGTTTATATGGGGTTTTGCATATTTTTGTGATCTATCCTTATTTTTTAGGAACTGGAAGGCTGATATGACACAGAAATCACATATTGTACTGTTTTCACAAAAATTACCTGCTACTTGTGTACAAGGCTGCTAATTGATGAACAACATTCATCACCACCTCATAACATCTTGTAACAAAACATGAAAGTTCCTGAAAAAAATAAATGCAGTTAAAAATTAAGGCAATGCAACTAACTTTGTCATGGGCTGCAGAACAATAATTCTCTTTGGTACTGCTAAAGTCCAATCTGCTGCATGATATCACCAGGATACCTATAAAATGATTACATAAGCATGTAAATCCATCCTAAAGATCCAGAACAGGGGTGCCCACACTTGCGAGCTACTTTAAAAAAAAAAAAGACCTAATCGAAATGATCTACCAACAATAAAATCTTGGACTTAGTAACTCCTGTGTGCGATAGAGATCATTTTTGTGATCTACCGGTAATCGCGATCCACCTGTTGGGCACCCCTGATCTTGACTGTTGACAAGACATAAGTAATAGGAAAAAAGTATTGCTAAGCATTGGATTACGTTACCATAATTTTTGCCTCTTGTACTTTACACAAAACAATGAGATGTGGTTTAATTTGCTTTTGGATTACATCAGATCATGTAAAAACCCTTATGTGCTTTCAAATGCTCCTCGGTCCAAGAATCAAGGTAAACAAATCTTGCAGGCAACAGCTGGCCCAATAATGGCACTACTATGATTGCAAGCATTGCCCGTGCGCTTGCCACACGGTCCTGTACAGGCAGCAGGAACAGCAAACACACCAGCCAGGGGCATAATGCTGCTTACAGGAACAGTGTTTTAACCCCAACGCAAAAAATCAGTTTCCGTGGGAGCAATCAGTTTAATGGGAGCAATTGGGAGCACAATTAATCATGGGGTACAACACTGTAGTTTACCAAGTCTGAAAGGGGCCCTAAAACTTCTAATCATATTAAGAATTTAAAACTAAAACATTACTAGCTTTTCAGCTAATCGTCACTTTAAAAAATATCAAACAAAAATGACATCTTTTGAATGTAGGCATTCTGGTTCCCACCTGATAAATTACCTAATATTTAAAGCTCAATCACAAAATCTAACCTTTACAAGATAACTGCCTAATTGATCCCCTGCCCTTCCCCCCAGAACCCTTTTTTGTAAGAGGTCATACCCATATTAACACATTGAAAGGCAGACAGGTTTCCATTTAAAGCCAAAGGAAGGAGTTGTATTCTAACCCTTAACGTACCTATTAAACTATAAAAATACAACCTCCCAAACCTAATACATGTAGTCCCCAGGTTAAGGACATTTGACATACAGACGCCTCCTAGATATAAACGGGGCTTCCCTGCTCCTCTATGTGCAGGACGGAGGATGGAGGGGGGAGGGGCGGTTTCCATAACTTGCAGAAGAAATCTTTTGCTAAACACAGCTGAGGTTGTGGGTGATCTTAAGGACTGAGCTCTTTCTGCAGCCTCTAACACCTTTTTTTTTTGCATCACAGCTTGCTCCACAAGGTAATGAATGTCTAGGCTCCATAAAGATTTTTTTTTTTTTTTTTTTGCTTGTTTGTGATTATCTCACTGTGAGGATTTTATACAGTAACTTACACCACACTGCCTAATAATATGATGAGACAAACATCTGTCCTAATTGCATTTATTAAAATTAATATACCTGTTCTGACTTGCATACAAATTTACCTTAAGAACAAACCTACAGTGTCTATCTTGTATGTAACCCGGGGACTACCTGTAAATAAAGTCACAACGCAAACAATTCAGACTCCAGTCTTTTACCATCAAAACAATAAAATGAGATAAGCCTAATATTATAAGAAAAAATGTGCTTCAAAAATTTACCTGCAGAAATGAAACAAACCGTCCCATCTGAATCTGGGCATCTCCCTCCCCAGCACTGGATTCTGCAGCTAAAAACAAAACCAAACCCACATAAACATCAATGTGTCAATGAATTCTGCAGTATTTTCAAATGAAAGAACATTAAAGATGATTTCTTTGTCGTAGTGTTTGCTTTTCTGTCTGTGAATCTCCTTGGGATGTTTCTATTTACCTCCTGTTTTAGAGACCCAACAGAGAGGCAATCTTTACAAATTAAAAGGGTAGGGGTATACCTTAGACAGTTGTCACCAGGTATACTTATACAATGCAAAAATAACTATAAAAGGCATGGAATTCTGTAGTATAAACATATGTGACTTAAGGCTCAGAAGCGGAATATAGTCCACAGATACTGATAAATTAAGATTAAGCAAATAGGTAATCATTGGAAGTAAATCACTCTCCCATAAACACAAGATATTGTGGGTACAACTTGGATTTTGTATTTCCCATCACATTGGTGCCCAGTGGGGACACAGACAGCATTAAACGTGGCTCTCTACGGATACAAAAAGAGCTGGCATTTAAATCTCCTCACATAAGAATGTGTCTAGATTACGTAGAAAGGGATAAAGGGCTAATGGTCAAAGTCATGTGAGGTTGAGGTGGGGGGCAGTCCAATATTCCAAGTAATTATTCCACTGGCTCACACCTTCACATGTATAATAAAGATGTGGCAGCAGACAAAGACTATACAACCAGTCCTTGTTCTGCTAAAAACTTGATGATTTTGATGAGGGTTTATTTAAACATAACGCTATTCTGGCAGGAAGTAATTCTTCTTTAGTTTCATGATTTTCAAATGTAAAAAGTTTTAGAGCTGTGTTGTTACAAAACAGGACTTCAGGGGACCCACAGATCTAGAAGCACTTAACGAAAAAAAGGTACTTACCTCCTTCCCCATAGAATAGCAGACCATTATAGAATTTTGTTTCTGCCTGCATGACAAAAGAGAAGAACAAGTTAGAAAACAAACCTCCATATCATATGCTGTTTAGGTATACAGTAAGTAACAACAGGGGTAGGCCCTGAACAGTTTTGGTTTTCTAGAAAGAAATATCTCATTTATGGAAGTAGTGAAGGGATTGCCAGATACAAGAATCAGGAACAACTAACCAGCTTTATTAATAACTCTTTCTTTTACAGTATGGCTGATGACACAATTGAAGCTGCCAGATTATCAAGATGGCATCTGTATCCAATTGGGAAGCTAGTGAAGTGGCAGATGGAACCGATCTGACAGTTAGGAGGCCGGGCCATAGAAAAAGATTACATAGGAAGAATTCATAAAGAGCAGCAAGTAAACAGCTGCTTTGTGTTCTCCAACCCTAGCTAACCCATGCAGTATGTGCTTACTGTCCAAAAAAAGAAAAGCTCTTTTATCCAAGGCGCAGATAAAGGTTTCCCTGCAGGGAGAGTTTGGAAGCGCTTGCCACTAGAGTTAAGGGGGCTTCTGTCTGCTAAGTGTGAATTTATTCATAAGGCATACAGTTCCTTCCAAAAAGAAAGCTGGAGGTGATGCCAACAAAAGGGCTGGCTTTAATAATTAGAATTAGAAAAACAGTGAGCTAACATATAGCAACCAATCAGAAAAAAAGCTTTGATTTATCAGTTTTAGAACACCAAAATCAGTTTAGTGCCATGGTTTCCTGAAATGTATCTCTGGCTTACTTTTATGCATTTGCTGCAAAGAGCATTTGCTAATGTGTATTGGTGTGTAAAGACCTCACAGATGATTGGTAAAGAAAGTGCAAAAGCTTGAATGTTGCTTAACATAATACAAACTAAAGCTCTTATCATCTATTTGGATAAGCATTAATTTAACAACTTACTAACGAGTAGCCAACATCTCACAAGAAAAGTTTACAATAGTTGAGTATGATCTTTCCAGTTATTAACATATGACTGGACTTATTGGACTACAAATGAAGCTATGCATAGAAAAAATGAACTATAATGTTGGAGAAAATTATTGCAAATTACTTGGACTGCAAGAATCAAAATCAAAAAAAGTTTAGACCATTCACCAGAAGAATTCATCATACATTTAAATTTGAAAGACTTTAGCCACAAAATGAGAGGATACAACTCACTAGAGAAGACCTTGATGCTGGAAAAAAACTGTTAAAAAAAAAAAAGTTAAAGGGAGAAAGGGGTTACAGAGGCCAAATCAAATACTGCATTGCTAAAGTTATGAATATGTCCATGATGCAGCTCAAAGAAGCAGTGGCTGATAGATACACCTGGCATTCTAAAGTGCATAACGTCACAAAGTCAGACTTGGAACTAAACTACTTAGGAGAGGTGTCTAGCTGTTGTTGCAGCTTGGATGAAAAGAAACATAGTTGCCCAACAGGAATGTCACAATATTTATGGCACAAAACAACAAAGTAATGAATAATAACATGAGTATTGTCTGTGTGATGAAGATCAGTTTTTGTTTCCTTTATGTTTAGCTAGTTTAAAGGAGAGCTAAAACACCTTTAATTCCAAAGATATTTCGATCTTTTTGAGGTTTTTTTACAAACAGGTATGGAGTTGACCGAGTATCCTTCTTCAGTCTTCTTCCGGGTTCTTCTTTGCACATCAACCGATCTCGGACTACGCATGTCCGCAAGAGTGGATGATGCAGATGGGGAAAACATGCCGAGCTCACTGTGCATGCGTGAGATCGGCATTTATTTCCCTCCCATTAAAGAAAAGGCTCCTTCTTCCTTCTGAGATCAGTCATGCGTAGAAGGAACAGCCAGAGCCTCCTGGGATCTGTGACATAGGTATCCTGGGAGGCTCTTTGGTGATCAGGACAGGGGCGGTGCTCCACCCATTTTTAAAAACAAAAAGGGTGTTGCAAAAAATACATTTTTACTTTAAATAAAAAGGTTTGTTTACTTTTATGTAAAGTAAAAATTTGGAGTTTATGTCAGCTTTAAGCTAGAATACCTTTGTGTTGTCTTGTGTCAAAAATTGGCGCAGTCCTGTGAGGCAAATATGTTTATTTATCAAAGCTGGAAAAGATCAAAGTGGTTTAGTCATCCATAGTAACCAATGAGAATTTTTGCCAACTACCTAATTGCTTATGGTTACAGAATCACTGTCTTTCTTATCTCATTTTCTCTAGTTTTGGTGATCCAATAGGTGTTTTGACGTTTATATGTTAAATGCATTGAAAGAATCCTGCTGTCTAAAAATAAAGTATACCCCACTCTGCTTGTAGGTCGCCTACAATCATGTGGTTTCATAAACAACCACTTCAAATTCATATATAACCTCAAGTACTTAAAAAGTACTTACCTCATACTTTAATTTCTTAATCTCGCAGCACAAAGCAGCATATACTGTTATAACTTTATTTAAAACCTTAAAAAAAGACAAGAAAAACACAAGAGTATATTAAATTTAACATAAGGCAACAAGTTTGCCAATAAACTGTAGTCACCTAAAGATTCTTACAGACATTCAATTATATGTAAACCATAACTGGATGAAATTCAATGTATAAAGCTTATTTCATACTTTTTTTTTTTTTTTATCTTAGAGCTGCTTAGTTCGTCCAGATTTTCTCAAACATTTCTAGTCTACATGCACTTGCTCTAGCATCCTCTGTGCATCATTTCTCAGGACCAGGATTTTGATCGAGAGGACATCTGATCTTCAGACATGTAACAGGGAGATGATGTAGGGCACAACTGGAAGACAGTTATTATCCCATAAAAGGAAATACCCATTCAAAAACATGAAGGGGACGAGCATCAGGTAATACTTTAGTGAACGCTGAATATTTAAAAAATTGTTAATCAATTTTGAAATGAAGTTTTTATAGGATTTTAGTGATTGGGTATAAATGTTAATATCTTGTGGTTGCACAATTCAATGGTCTAGATAAAAATACTCATTCAGAACAAATAAATGTGAGCAATATTTACACCTCAACTGTAAGGCTATTTTTTAGAAAAGTAAACAATTTTTCCTTATTTTATATTACTTATAGATTTATTATGGTTTCCCAGCCCAGCAATAACCGGCCTAAGAGGGCAAAGGCAATCCTATGTTCTAAGACACGCCCAAAGTAAGTAACCTATTTCTCTTATTATTACTCACACAGACTATTCTAACTGTACCTAGTAAAGACAAACAAGTACATTTAAGAAATGTAATACAAGAAATGGGTATATATACAAGAAATTTGGGTGTATATATGAAAGAAAAAAAAAAAAAAAAGATAAGACTTATAACGGTTAGGGTGCAAGCTACAATAGTGTCATTCTGATCCATGACTTTACTACATATTGAGTGGCTAACTCTAAACAAACATGCAATATGGTAGTGGGACTTTTCCAACAAGTTGCATGCTTGTTTCAGAACAGAGACTCTCTAGACCAGCACTCCCCAACCGATGGAACATTTTGATGGTCCGTGGCCCTGGTCGGGGTCAGGGGAAAGACCCCGCTGGCGGAGCGTTCTGGCCAGAGCCGCGGACCATGTTCCCCTTACAAATCCCAGGTTCAGGGTAGTGGCCCACTCTCCCATCCCAGGCTCAGGTCTGCGATGGGAGGGGGGGGGCGGTTAAAGCATCATGATGTCACTATGGGGGAGGTTTCTCCCCCTTTTAGTGACAACCGGCTCCTTGCTCATACGCGGTCAGGAGCGGGTAATTGTAGTGGTCCGCGGGACCAAAAAGGTTGGCGACCATTGCTCTAGACAGTGAAGCCAGGATCAGAATAACAACCCTGCTCCCTTTATCTTTAAACATATGTAATTTGAAGCTCTGTTACTTCGAACATCACAGACATTCCTTAATTCCAGGTATGGGGACCCGGCCATCAGAAAGATGATAAAGATACACTCTTTGCCATGAGCAAGTTAGAAGCGTTTTTTTTATTTTTCTTATATTATAGGAAAAGACATCACTGGAATAAATATAGATGCTTCCGTTGTTGATCCTACATTAAATGCTGAATGTCAGACTGCTTTTGTCTATATTATTTTTTTCAGTATACTCCCTTACCTCCATATTACATGTTTCCCTAAATGGGTCTCATGAAAAAAGGAAAAATGCAAACATACCTTGTTTTCTGTTTTGATGAGCTCCAGAAGAGAAGACTGCTCATATGGCACAAGCTAAAATAAAGACAAAAGAGATTAGCATTTCTCTTATATAATACCGAATCCTGAAAGGGCCATTGGTAGCTAAAAAGAGTGCAGGTAAAAACACAAAGCACTTTAACACTCGCAATGTATGTACTGTTTGAGCTGGCCATGCTCCTTTGCCTCATTTCCCTACAAAAACAGAAAGACTATACTCTTCCATATTAAGAGATTTAGAGTAAATTAAACTTTTACCCTATAAAATAAGTTGAATGTACATGTTTTTTTGTTGAAATTTATGATGTTTATGATCTGGTGGTCTGTTTAACTAAAGTTTGACTTTGAAAATTTGTGATCAGAAAGGTCTGTATTGCAGTAATAGACAGGCCATGTCCCTTCTGCAATAAAAGATAATTTGTTTCTGCTTCCCCTGAGACTGCCAGGGCTGAACGTCATCCCAGCCTGGCCAATCAAGATGGCCAAAGACTGAAACCAGGAAGAGGAGAAGAAAGAGGTTGGCAGGGCCCGCAACTCAAGGGGAACAGGCGAATGTATTTAAAAAACTGTGAACAGGGAGGTACAGTTATTTTATTGTATTGTCTTTAATATACTTTTTTTTTAATTTGAAAGAATATAACAAACCAGTGAACCTCAACAATCCTCAACTGCAAAAATCCATTCATCTACCTCTCTACCTCCAGAGAAATAGTTTTTATGTTTCTTTGCATTTCCATTGCTCACAGGGAATATTATAAGGACAAAAGAAAACTCCTGGGAAGTTACAACCCTCTGGCACATACCCTGTACTTATAAAATAGTAACTTTATAATTTAATTATTTGATCGACTGGCATGGTAAAACAATTGGCGGCCCAGACACCATGGTTCATTATTTGCATGTCAGCTCCCCTGGTTTTTAGGTCTGCAAGGGGGTTCTAAAAGAACTAGAAACAGAAGTGCTGAACAGACACCACTTTTGCACTGGGCCCAGATTTTTGATGGTGCCCATTCATGCTGCTACCATTACTAATGTAAGTCCCTTTTGACTAGGGAGATCAATCTCAATCATCTAACCCCCCCCCTCCCCCGTCAACTTTAATAGTGACAGAATGTTAATCTTTTGTTAATGGTAGACATTCTAGAGCTCATAACCCTATTGCATTTTGCTGCAATCAGGTAAACTCAATAAGCTCTGTAACTAGAATGTCACTTATAATTCCAAAGAATTTAGGAGCACAAACTCAGATGCACTCCTCACTTCCTGTTCTGTGTTTCTCAACATTGTCAGCTAGGTCTCTTTCATTTTTGCAACTGCAACATGCAGCAAAATATAATTACATCACACTACAAAATGCTTTCTCTACAATAATGGGCAAGGCTGCTGCTATTTGATTTAAGTATGAGCTGCATACACATATATATATATATATATATATTTAGCTTACCGGTGGCTGAAGTTGCATGTTGCTCCTATTTCCTGTGTGAATGGATAACAGGCTACAGCTGGTTTTCCTGTTCTGTACATTGTGTGTAAATCTTAGTATTGGTATGTATGGGCACTGTACAGCAGTACTGCTTGTGTTCTGCACCTTGAGTGTAAATCTTGGTATCTGTTTTTATACCAAATGTACAGATGCTGTGTAGCACCATTTCTCCTATACTTATTTTGGGTTTTGTGCTTCTAGAAATCAAAGTATATAATGTGTAAGGGGTGTAAAGTAGATTTAAGATACGGGATCTTACTGAATGCAATTTTAAGGTAAAGCAGAATTTTAAGGCCACCTAAGCCCTGAGATATAAACTTCAAACCTCCTGGGTATATGCTGATGCTTAGTTTTCTGTTAATCCCCCCCCCCCCCAATTTCTTTCCCCCTTTAATAAAGTATATTAGTACCGTATTTTTCGGACTATAAGACGCACTTTTTCTTCCCCAAAACTGGGGGGGAAAAGTGGGTGCGTCTTATACACCGAATACATGTTAAATATAATTAAAAAAAATCATACTCATCCGATACCGCGATCCCGCGATGCTGCGTGCTTCTTCTCCTCGCTCTCCTCCCGGCTGCAGCGCGTGTCTCCTCCTCCTCCTCTAAGCGAGGAGAAGCCGGCACACGTGCCCTCGCGATCCGGTAAGCAGGCTGGATCAGCCTGCTTATGGGATCGCTGGGGCACGGGTGCCGGCTTCTCCTGGATCTCCTCCCGGCTGCAGCGCGTGTCTCCTCCTCCTCTGAGCGAGGAGAAGCCGGCACACGTGCCCTCGCGATCCGGTAAGCAGGCTGGATCAGCCTGCTTATGGGATCGCTGGGGTATGCGTGTCGGCTTCTCCTCGCTCAGAGGAGGAGGAGACACGCGCTGCAGCCAGGAGGAGAGCGAGGAGGAGAAGAAGAAGCCCACAGCATCGCGGTATCGGGTGAGTATGATTTTTTGGCACAGGGTGATCAGAAGGGGATACATTGTGTCAATGTATCCCCTTCTAATCACTCTGTGTCAATGTATCCCCTTCTGATCACTCTGTGTCAGAGTGATTAGAAGGCGATACATTGACACAGAGTGATTTTTTAGTATTTTGTTCAGAATCTTTTTTTTCTAGGTTTTTCTCCTTTAAAATTGGGTGCGTCTTATAGGCCGGAGCGTCTTATAGTCCGAAAAATACGGTAAGTACATTTATATTGACCTCCATAACCCTGTACACCCCTGTTTTTGTTATAAATATTGTTTGAAAGTTTAAATAAAGAATGTTGAAAAACAAAAATGCCATACATATAATACATTACATATAATATTCTAATATAACAATAATCAATGTTAGTTCTCATGGTTAGTCCAAGTACGGAGAAATTATTTTTAACAAAAAAGTAGACACCCATTTAGAATCTTATCACAAAACAAGTATCCTCATTTCAACTTTAGGATTTCCCATATTTTATGTCCCAGTGACGGGGGTTAGCTAGGCACCTGGAGAGAGCAATTAAAACCAGGTTTTAACCCTTATCTATTCTATCCAAAACTAAAAACAATTGTATGCTTTTTGACACTTGAAATAAACCAGGATGTCTTTAAACAATAGCCAATGCAAAATGCATACAAAACTTTAATAAAGCAATTGCAAAATCATTTCAATTTGCTTTGTTTGTTAGTGCACAAAGTGCATGTCTGGCATCATAAAGCAGAATAAGGAAATAGACTAATCTTGCAAGCATTCAGTAACAAATAACACATTGTTCCAAACAAGGAAGCAATCTATTCAGGAAATTCAACCAAAGATAAAGCAATTTTTTCTGCGAAAACTGCAAATGCATCCATTTAGATCACTGCCTAAGTGCCAATGATGAACACTGCGTAAATTGACATTTCATCCTACTTTTCAGTCAGATTAGTGAGATGATCATATGGTTGTAGAATAAAACATTCACCTTCAGGGCAACTGGATCCAGACTAAAGTCCCACACATCCCCTATAGAGTCATCCAGGGCATTTTCAATCCTGCGAAGCTGAGAAGTATACTCCTCCAGAAATTTACCATAGTTTTTTAACTGGACTTCAGCATGGATTTCTGCAAAAAAAAAATAAACATAATTACATTGAACATACCGATTTGTGTTACTTAAAAGTGGGTTCTTACACCAGAGGTAGCAAATTACCTGGAAAGATAATTGTGTTAAAGATAAAATGCATACAATGCAGAGAATCAAATATTTATGCAAACCAATACCAGTGAAAGCAGTTTTACTTGTCACTCTGTTAAAAGGATGGTAAAAATGGCACAGAAATGCCAAGAACTGCTATATAATGTAAGTGTCCCAGTCGGGAAGTTGAGGGGAAAGGATTTGCAGTGCTGATTTATTTCCACAGTTTATGATAAAGAAAAAAGTGTTCCCCACTAGTTGCTCTTTTTATAAAACTTCTATTATACTGCCGATTTTTAATCAGGTAACTGAGGGACTGAGCTTTGGGAGTTTGATTTGTTCTTTGTTTGTTCTGTTCACAGGGTTTGCCAGCACAAAACCTGAGCTATGTGGGGGGCTAGATGTATTAGGAAACTCAACAGCCACCATGGCTGTCATATTTGGTAAAAAGAAGAAACCTTTTGGACAAAAAAATAAATAAGGCATCGTCAGGAGGAGAAAGGATTTGGTTCAGTGATAATAAATACCAGAAAAAAAAGAAAATAATCCCAGGTTTAGTTTGGAAACTTTAACGGCTACAGAAAAAAAAAAAAAAAGAAGAAGCAGCTCCATTTATAAAAATGAAAGCTCTTGATTTTCACTGCCTTTTCCTGCAATGATGAATCAGCATTTCCAGTTTCTCAGCTTTTCCATATTAAACGCTGCATGAAACACTATCTCAAGTTTGATTTAGTTTCCTAAGTAATAGCACAACTAAATTAGCAGGACTCCTTACCAAAAACAGCAAAAAATATTTCTAAAAATCACACCGCTAGCAGCCTTTATGGTATCCTATTCCCAATAGATTCCTTTACTGCTTTTCAGATCACTCAGGCAGAACAGATAGGAGTTTTCTTTCAAGCAATCCATGACAATTAGGACTATTGCATGATCAGTTCCAGAATATGGGGAAGTCCCTGTTTTTCTCCTTGCTTTTTGCTTGGCTAATTCCTTGAACCTAATAGTTTCTGGCATGAAACCATTACACATATTCAAAGTCAGAGAATAGCCAGAAGTTCTTCTCTGCATATCTGGGTTACCCATTCTAAGTATTAAACAATTGGGTCAGCAAGAAACCCAGGCAACCAGCAAAACATATAAAGCTAGAAATGGCAGCTTCCACATTTCTCTCAAAAAAGGTTTCATTTAAAGCAATGAACAGCCAATTAGAAGTCAATATAACAGAAGCAAGTTCAGCTGGTCTATTGCTCTTCAATCCACAGACTTTTTCTGCTGCTATATCTCCTTATTTTGATGGCCAGCACCATTCAACCAACTTCCTCTGAACACAAATCTCCTTGGACTTGCTGCAACCTGCGACTGGACAGTGGGTGAAAAAAGCTGTATAGTTGTCAGCTCATCTACGTCACTCTTTCTCTTTCAATAATCATGCCTTTTATCCTTTCCTGTCCTTCTCACTTCAGACATTAATAACTGGTCACATTCAGGTATTTACACTGTGTAAATGTTTTTACAGGACATCTTAAAAGAAAAAAAGTTGGCAAAGTTAAAATAACCGGGCACTTTCTGAGCATAAACTGGACCTATACTAAGTTTTGTAACAGAGCAATTTGCAATGGTAAATCAATTTTTAACAGCAGCCCAACACAGTGATGCAGGTAATGTGCATAACAAATGTAGACACTATAAATGTGCCAAAGCCACTAGTATGTTCATGCAATAGCATGTTACTCATTTTCACAACAAATAATTTTAAGGCACTGTCTCTCATGTGACAACGTAGCTACTGGGGAATTGGCATAGTGTTGTCACACAGGATGAGGAATAGTTCTCAGCATTGTGTAAACTATCAATACAGCAACAGATATCTCACATGGTTGCATTTCTTTGCTCTTGAGGGGGATAAGCAAAAGTAAGTACTATATAGTGAGTATTAAAGCAAAACTGTTGTTTGGCTATACAGGTACAAAGCACGTTTGCTGTAAAACAATAAATGCGTAAAACAACAAAACAACAAGGGAAAAACAGGGCAATAAAGTAGGATCTGCTTTTTTTTTACCAAAGTTTTTACTCTTTAATCCAACAGTGTATGTTTCCTATCAAAAAAAGCTATCATATGTATTGCAAATAATAACACTGAATTCATGAAAAAAACAAATTCTCAAATGTTCAGCCAGATTCTATTACACAGAATTAGGCTGCGCTGTGTACTTTAAAGTTGCTGCAAGCCTCTAAAACACCTTGGTAACATCTAATACCAAATCCTAAACATTTGTGAAGGTCTGACTTCTAGGAAGATGTGCAGCAATCATGCAAAGGACCCAGAGCATTGAATAAAGATTCCTCTTATTTGATGGCTGCAAACTGAAAGCCCACCAGTCACATAATTTGCTGCACTTCATAGAATATTAGAGAATGTAAAGTTTAAAGATATAAGTATGTATTCAAAAGACAATCATAAATGCTCACTAAATGTAGAAGTTTAGCTTTCAACATATTAATACAATTAGGATATCCGTGGACAGAGCTCCATTCAAATGATAAATATAATTGTTAAAATTACACTTTTTCAATGCTTTTGAAATTAATTCTCTCAGGTCATTTGTATTCATTTTTTACACAAGCTATTAGCAACCATCGCTTATGTGTATAATATAATAAAAATAAATTTGTCCATAAATCAGACATAAGAAGCAGAGATAAGAGGTTGGAGAAAATCTGCTTGGTATTTCTGAATAGAAGAGAATGAACACAATATAAGAACACAATCCAGTAACCTAAACACAAACGCAGAATGGTTATTTTATCATACAAGAAAACTTCTTTTTTTACATGGGTTTTTATGGAGCATTATTAGATGAATGAACAAGACTAAGGCCGACACGTACGTTGCAAAGATCACAATCTGACAAAAAGCAGCTATGATAAATGTAATGTCTGTTCTACCAGAAAGAAGACTTATTCCTGTGAGCTGGGTCATGCGTGCTCATGATTCCTCGCGACTCTAGGCTTCAGGAATAATACCTTTGTGTTTTTGTATTCTGCCTCTGGGGTGATGAAGAATATATACCATAAAGTATTGACGAGGGCTAGATAGGAAATTAGCATTTGCTTTACAAAGACATTTCCTTGATGGGCTTACAGATTTGTGCCGTGCCCATTCATTAATTCAACTCAAGTTCATGTAAGAGGCATGAAGCATCTAAATTCATTCAGTGTGACTTCTATTCATAGGAGAGAACAGCTGCCTTCATGAAAGTATGGGAAAGTTGAAAGCCTCTTCCAGCATCACATTTGTCCCTGTACTTGTCGAGGCTTTTAAAGAAATTGTGTGCTTCAAATTAAACATAACAACGAAACGTTGTTTTCCGTCTCAATGATCAAACTTTATATGATTTATTTGAAAAGGCATTAAAAACAAAACGATGGACAGAAGGAAGCAAATCATAAAACACATTGATGGGTTCAATCCTACCAATTCCGGCATTTTTTCTTGTTCCCTAATTATGTAAAGGTAATACTCTAAAATATTATATAATTATGATTGAAGCTCTGGCAAGAGGAATGAAATACACAGTCACTGGTGACATAAGCCAAGGTCACATTGTGTCTATCGGTGGAGCCCTAAGGTTCCTCCAGAGTTTGATAGGGGTCCCTATAGCAAAGACCACTTTGTGTCTCAGTTTAATAGATACCAATACAGTTTTTGGTTATCTGTAAGGCTGTCAGAAGCGTAAGAGGAATTATTCTCACTGGCCACCATGCCAACGTACTGTGGATATAGTAACTCCAGCAGAGGTTCCCTGGAGACCTGAAAGTTATTTCAAGGGTTTCTCATGTTTAAAAAGTTGAAAAACTCTGGTTTAGATAGTGGTTTGCAGTAAACAGTGACTTGAGACCTGAAGCAAGCCTTAGGAAGTGGTTATAGTAGACAGTTACTGGGGACATGATGTAAGATTTAGGTGGTGGCATGCAATGGGCTCTGACTGCGGACATGGGGCAAGGATTGGATGTTGGAATGCTGTGGTCAAAGCTTAGTATCAGTTACACAGGGTAAGCATTAGATAATGCCAAGCAGCGGGTATTGGCCAGTCATATAGTTAACCATTTAATTGTTTACTATGCACTGTAAGTGCTGCCTGCTTTTGATCCCCAAACCTTTTGGACATAAATCCAAGACTTAAAGACAAATCTCTCCCTCCTTCATCCCATCATATACTACTCCCTGCTCTGCCAACTATCTGCCCCAGGTTTCTGATTCTTCTTCACACGAGTACCACTCCACAATATGATATGTGTTTGCTGCCATACAATCCTCTATTCGATTGGCATGCTGTGGGTGATGCTTGATAGGAAAGTATTAGACAATAACAAGCAGTAGACACTAATTGGACGAATAAGGCAAACATTTGTTAGTGGCATTTTGCTGTCATTAGACAACATAAGGAAATCATTAGATATTGGCATACAGTGGCCATTGGCTGATTAGAAAACAATTAGAAACTGCCAATAGCCGGTAATTGGTCAGCCGAATTGCAAAGTATTAGATATTGGAATGCAATGGGCATTGACCAGCCAGTTACAACTTCATTAGATAGTGGCATGCATTGGACAGTCATTTAGAATAGTGGTAAATATTGGCATGCTGTTGATATTTGCCTTTTAGGAAACCATTAGATACTGGCATGAAGTGGGCATTGTCCAATTAGTAACTATTGAATATTTGTATGACATGGGCATTGGCAAATTAGAAAACAACTAGATATTGGCATGAAGGCGTCATTGACCAATTAGGAAACCATTAAATATTGGCATGAAGTGGGCATTGGCCAGTCAGGGAACTATAAGATGTTGACATGAGGTGAGAATTGGCCAATGAGGAAACTATTGGATATTGGCAAGCAGTGGGCATTGGTCGGTGTCACTAGGCAGACATTAGTCAATTAGTCACTGGCATGTAACAGGCATTTGCCAGTGTACATATTAAATTACTGTCATACAGAGGGCAGCGGGCACTGCCAGTTAATGATGTATACAGGTGGCAATAGCCAATGACAATTCACAATTACTATCCGGTGCCTGGCATGGTCCGATGGGATATAACAAGTCATAGCTAGTGGGTAATGGCATTGTCCATGGATGGCACACTGACAACACGTTGGTATTGGCTATAGACAAGCATGAGGAGGTGGCAGAGGGATGCCCTGAGCCATGTCATGTATGAAGTGTCAGTGACCAGAAGGAAGCCGAGGTACTGGCCAATCTCACATGTCCTGCCATGAGTCCTGCATAAAGCAGGGGCAGCAGTGTAATGAAGCTGGCACCATCCTCTGCCATGATGAGTGCCCACTAGATAAGGAGCAGTCATGTATGTAAAGAAGCAATGACAGTGACCCCCATGGTGACAAACCCCGTCTTACTCTGCGAGCCGTCATCAAAGCGATCAAACTCCCAGTCTGGAGACAGGCTCTCGGTACTCGCCGCCATCACCGTCCTATCCAGGGATGACCACCAGACCCGCCCGCCTCCTTTCCCCGTGACATTCGGGGGTCACGTGACTTCCTGCTGGAGCACGCCCCTAGCCTGGAGTAGGCGGGGCAGAACACCAGCGGCCATATTTACTACGGGAGGACAGGGCAGGACTATTGCAGGGTGTTTGATCCCATAAGCTGTCATCATCACACCTCTCAAATGTCTCAGATTAGGAAAAACTAGGGATTTTCTCTTCAGTTGTGGATGTATACATCTTTGTAGAAAATATGTTCTTTAACTAAAAAAAATATTACTTCATTAAAAAAGCTATATTAGGCTGTGAAAAAAACTCTGCAGGTTAACCAATCAGTTTTTGAGTAATAATTTTCTGATCCGCAATAAAGGGCATGGCAGAAGTGTGTCAATTGCCTATATCATTTAAGCAAAAAAAATGTCCCTCTTCCCTAAAATCTCTCACTTTTATCGCACAATAAGACACAACAGGAAATAAGCAGCCGGGGAGGCTGAACAGCACCTTGCATGAACTAGACATTGACACACCTGGAATTATGGGATTACAGTGTCTCTTAGAGATCTTTAACACAGAACTTTCAATTAAAAAATACACCTACTGTTAGGGATAGAAAGCTGTCAATCCCTCCATAATCCTAATTCACCTGGTCAGGTGCCATCCCCTCTTCTTTCCTGTTCTGGGTTCTACTTACATCTCTCAGTGCAAAGGCACAAGATCAGGTGATGCGCCTTTCTGAAAACTTAAAATAAGTGTTAATCTCACTGCACATACATAATCTGGGCATTTTTTTACATTATAGGAAAGCCTCTTTTGTGCACCAAGATCAGATATGCACAGGAGGAGCAGTCCGAAGCTTTGTGAAATACGTGACGTATGTATCCAGTAGGCTGTGGGTTTCTCATTCAGTCTTTACCACTGCAATACATTTTTCTAATAAAAAAAAAAAATGAAAAGCAGTTTAAAAACAGACACATTTTTTTATTATAAAAAAAGGTTAGCTACCGGGTAAAACTCAGGAATAGCGGCTTCCCTTGGGCATGCCAGAAATTGATTAAAGTTACGTCATTCTGGCCCAGCCAATGGCTGAAAAATGTTTTCTGGAAGAGAAGAAGAACAAAGGAAGGACCCTAAGACAGAACAGTGGCAGGTAAGTATCTTGGATTTAGCTTTGTTTTAGATCCAGCCACATGCTTTATCCTGTTTTCCTTTGTCTGTGATCCAAACAGCTCACCAAGCCCCTCCAAACATTTATACTTAACATAAACCAGCAACCACGTATCCATTTGTTTACATCCATTAGTGCCTGCATAATACAAGCCCTGTGGGTTTATTTATACTTTTTTATCTCTTTCTTTTAAAAAAGCCTATTAAAAGGTGAAGGGACAATTCTCCTTCTCCCTAGATATCCATGGAGAAAATACACACCATATAATACACAATGATTATGATAAATTGCCCCTTTTACGGATTCCACCATATAAAGTTCTAAAAGTTTCTGTTGTGTAGGAAAAACAGAATGAAAGGCTTTAAATTTCTTGTTAAATGATGGCAGAAATCCTGAAGATAACCATTAGGCTTTAGTAAATCATAAACCTGGAATATGACTCCTCCTATGGTACAATAGCGAAAATCTTTTGCCAAACCCTAGAAATATACAATAGGTTTTTGTACAAAAAAAGTGTTTCCACTCGTTTTAAAATGAGTATGAATCAACAGAAAAAGAGGATTTTTTTGGCAATCCAGGTATGTTTGCTGACTGATAAACTTTCATTAGAAAATAGGAGCAAAAAGCAAGATCTATACAGAGTTCACCTGCCACATTAGGGATGTAAAGGTATGTGTCCCACTTAATGGAAAAAAATCCATGTGATCAAATAAAGACACTCTTGATTCCCAACACATTTCACACTTGTATTCTTCAAAGGAAGAAGAGACAATCAACAAGTAATGTATTCAATGACTGGTGGAAGTCTTAGTAATTGTACTAAGAAAAGTCCTAAAGTGTGTGGAAAATTCTTAGGGTCTTTGGAAATAAGTGGATTTCTAGCAGGTAAGGGGTAAATGAGATATGTGATGTCTGGCAGCCCAGAAAATGTGACTTTATCAAACATTGTAATTATATAATCACAATTGTTCAATATACAGAAAGCACATGCCTTTCCACAAACAAAAATGAGATACTTACAAGGAATAACATGAACCCAAACCAAGAAACTACAAAAAATATAAAACAAAGGCTTTGGAATTAGGTTATACCTCTAAAAAGATTGTTCTTAATTCTACAGCACATCCATAATATTAAATATTGATACACTCCTCATCCTCCTAAATTAAAAAAAATGAGGTATCCTATTGGACATGATGGTGGTTGTCTTTCAGTGCCACAAGTTGCACCAATCTATAGAAAAAGACAAACAAACAGCACAACAAAAGTAATCAAACTACTTATACACTAAAGAAGTCAACATTTATGTAATTAAATACAGTAAAATGGAACTCTTTTTATTTTTGATCATAATCCTAATCTTTGTTACAAAAATAGAAACAACATAAACTGCATTTTCTAAATTCCAGTCTACTCAAAAGGTGGTACTACTGAGTTACCTATGTCAGACTTTAGGCTGCTTGTTCTGCACATGCCCGAATATAATTAAAGGCATTCATATACTAAATACTATCATTACATGCATTGATTAAACGAAAACAATATTTTTTAATATTGATCCTTAAATAGCATTTTGGTGTAAATATTAAACTATGAACATTCAAGCAGATAAACATTTTTTGAACTGAAAAAGCTCTCATTTATACTTTGGTTTATGATGCAAAATGTGTGCACTTTTTTCTCTTCTTTCTATACACAGTAAAAATCTAAGCTCAGACCTTCTCATGATTTGGGAATTTTATTGGAACTGAGAAAACTTGGATCACTTCTACAATTAAACCTGTTTTATCATAGAGGTGCTCTAGGTTTTCTCCCAGTGGAAATCCCAAGTCATGAGAAGGTCTGAGCTTAGATTTTTACTGTGTGTAAAATAAGAAGTGTACACATAAATTAGTTTTCATTTTTAGAATATTCTTGCAGCTGTTACAATTACTATATAACTTTCTACCCTGTATTTAGATATGTAAATGAAGCTGTTTAGTATATACCATACAACCACTAGAGGGCAGCCTGGGCTCTTGATTTTCCTTTTCCTATAGCGGACTTGTAAAGTCCCTGTAGGGGTTGGGTTGAATCATAATTAGGATTTACATCTCTATCATCTATGAAGATGGCTCTTTCATAACATCTACTCTTTAAAGTGATCTTCCTTTGAAGGTATTTTATCCTTAGTCGCTTTTTCCAGTTGGCATAGTTTGTTGACCCGTGCTATCTGCAGTTTATGGTTGGGTTTCATGCACTATGGTTGGGTTTCATGAATCTCCCTCCTGAAGAAGCATTTTTTTTTAACCAAGAAATGTGTTGGGAAACTACATGCTGAAGCATATATAAACATATATGCTGAGCGTTCAAGAACATAATTTTCATCTAACAACTGATAGCTCATTTACAGTGGATCACCATTTGTTACATCAAGAAAACTACCATCCTTACCAATATTACCCAGCCCCTTACAGGGAACAACATTAGTTTGTTCTATATTTATACCAGTGGTCACCAACCTTTCCGAGCACTAAATCCATGGAATCCAGACTGCACATGGGCAGGGAGCTGTGTGTCACTCAAAGAGGTAAAAACTTCCGCCAGAGTGACTCCATGACGCCAGAACCCACCCACTCTCCCATCACAGGCTCAGACTTGCTTGCCTTTGAAAGAAGACTGAGCAATGCATGAACGAGTGGTGTACATACTGTGCCATTCTGCTGTATGGAGAGGGGAACGGAGGAGAATGAGCAAGCTGCACCCACTTGCACCTATATTTTCAGCTTCCTCCCCTTTCTATAGAAATTGGGGTTCAAAAAGGTATACAGACCAGGTAGCATAGTATGCCAGTTATAGTTTTGTGGGCTGGCAGGTAAAAATGTATGGGCCCCATCCCAGTGCTCCTTATCATGGGGGGCCTGGGTGACCCTATTTTGCATGTTATTTAGGGCTGCTGGAGGGCATTTGTGTTTGAAACAGCACCCCCTATGTTATATTTTCATACCTTGTGCGCCTTATATCTTGAATTTTTACTTTAAAACTGAAATTTGAGGTACTAATAACTATGAGGGTCCCTGGAATTTTCAGACCATTTGAACCCAGGAAGGTTTGCACAGTTGTTGTTTGGCTGCAAAATATGACAAGCAGCCCTCACAGACACATTGAGCTATCAATGACGTCATTGTACACGCCCACATGTAGACACCCCTCGGATAGCACGATTTTACAGGGCAGCTCAATTCATAATAGCACCGCATTCAAGCTGCTGTACGTTACTTGATAGGAGCCTCGGAAGGCATATGGGCGTGGCCACTGGGCTGTCGCCAAAAGCCAGATAAAGGGGCGTGGTTTACTCGACACACAAACCTATCTGAGACAGGCGGGAGGTTCTTCGCCTCGGTCATTCGCATTGCTAGATGACAGGTGGGCGTGTCTGATAATTCAGAGGGCGTGGTTTCTCTGGATTTGGTCCATGTTTGCTAAACGCTGCAGCGATCCCGGGACTTGTGGTTTTTCCATCTCCTCTATATACGTGTAATTGTCTGACGCCCTGACCCAAACATGCTGTGGGCTGCCAATCAGTTCATCAGGAAGTTCTCCACCGCAACAGTGAGTACCCTGGCACTGGGCTGGCACGATCCCTGGCTGGGTGATATTAATAATTTCTGTCCATGAATTACAGCGATCTGCAGCCCGGCATGGAATGTGCATGGCATGCGATGTACCAGTGCAGGGGTATTTAGGGTGGCAGAATTATTACTGACATGTGTTGTAGATTCTTGTCAACCGGATCACCAAATGCTGCAGCACTAATTATTCTGGATGAAAAATATATACTGTTTGTAGATCATTCTTGGCATTGGGTGAATGTGATCAGATGCCATCTGTGCCTGGGATCACCCACAGGTTCATCGCAATGGGTATGATGATCCAGCGTGGCACAATACAATGGATCCCATGGCTGGCTATGGCTGCGGGCCACGTTCAAGGGCTGTAAGGAGACCTCTAGGTATTGCATCAGCACTAAGCTAAAGGAGGGAACAAAAGATTACCCCACACATCTGATGTGCCTGAGATCCCTCATACAACATCTCATGATTACATTCTACACAGAATGAGAATAATGCACAATGACAGGTTTATATTATATATATTATACATCTTATTATAGAAGAGGACAGCAGCTGATGGTTGTTGGAAGATGGATCCATCATTATCTTAATGGGATGTTTTAATGTCCAATAGGGTCCAGAAGGTGAAATACAGAAGGAGTATCTCCAGAGAGCTCCTAGATTCAGTATGTTCCTCCATATGGGAGCAGACATTATCATGGTAGTGATCACCATTACAACAGGGACAGAGCGGAAATTATTTATATAAAACACAGCAGGATATATGTACTGAATAAAATTTATCTATACATAGGATTCTCCACTTGACAGAGTTGAGAAAAAAACAAACCTGTCGCAAGGCATGACCACAGGTACTTCTTAAATGTGATAGGCAAGCCCATAGACAAACAGTGACCTGGGAGGGGCACAAGTGTCAAGATCGATAATAATATGGCTTTCAGAAAAACCTGTACAGAAAGTTGTATATTGACTGCCACTGCTAAACTCTTTATGAAAAATGCGAGTTGTTTGAGTCCCTGACCTGGAATGGATGGACACAGCAGACACAGGATTCTCGATACCTGTTTTCGGTTAGGTAGCCCCTTTCCTATTAAAGAGACACGCAAGTCATTGAGTGTTCTTTATGAGTCCATCAAAGCTTCTTTTACATAATATATATATATATATATATATATATATATATATATATACTATAATCCCTGAATAATTGATTGACTCCCCAAAGGCATTGGAGTTTGTGATTTATAATGGATTGGTAAAATTGTTGTTGGTGTTCACTTCTGTCCTACAGCCCAGTATGATTCCTCGTATCTTATACAAGGGACCCGTGTATGAGAGCCAACTCACCCAAACCAGTGAGCTTGCAAAAAACTCTTTTTATTGTGCTGCCTCTTAAATTGATGGGTTAATTCACCCACATTCTCAGAGTTGGAGAGGACTGCAGGGATTTGAATCACATACTTGAATTTTCATCCTGTTTTGTTTAAATTGTCTGTCAATAAGGCATATATTTGTATATGTTATGTATCTTTCAGCATACTAGCTATTTAAATCTACAATTTCTCCAGTGTTAATAATTAAAGAAACTTTATCCTTCCAAAGTCATAGCTATAGCACCACCAAGAAATCACTAATGCAATGCACAATTCCTATTAACCTACAAAGAAGATATCACCATAGATAGGTCTATATATAGGTACTCTTAGATTTTCTTTTCTTGTATCATTTTGATTATCTAAATATGACAGGTTTACTTAAATGTTTGAGTAATCTAAAAAAATAAATAAACAAAAAGAATAAATTGTCAAACTTCAACATAAGTGGCAACTGTAAGTGGAAATAGTTTTGATTGTGAATAGTATATTTTCCTTGCCCCAGGCTTATCCAGAATTGGAGCAGAGCCAATCCCTCCTATAAGGGTATTATCAATAACTATTCAAAGCATCCTAGTGAGCTCAGTTATTACTTTATGGGAAGGTTTCCCTGGTTGTTAAATGTCTGTGTATTGTATCAGGTGCAGGTAACTAGGTCACGCAGAATAACATAATTTCTGCATCTGGTTTTGTTGTTTGATGAACTGTGTGCAAATAGGATAATAAGTCATTGACTGTGTTTTCACATGTATTCTAGGGTTGCAATGGAATGAGATTTTCATGGTATGATAGCTGTCGTTGTTATACAATATCACAATGTAAACAGCAGCTGCAGGAATGCCCGCTTGTTCAAATAGAACCAAACTAAAAATAAAAAAATAAAAAAGCTAACAGGCAGGCTGATACATAAAATGTCTCTTCTGCAAATATAAAAACTGCATCGTTCTTCACAATTTTCTAAAGAATACACACTCAGGTTAGTTTACATTCTCGGCATGCCTCAATTCACACATGCGGTTTGCCTAGACAATCAGGATGGACATAGATCCTGATGCCAGAGAAGGACTGGGTAAAGATGGTGGCACTACCTGTCTTCTTAAGGTAGAAGGCATCGTTCACAAACATTCACACCTGGAGTGAAAAAGTACATATGGAGAATGAAAGAATAGAAGGCCAGCTCATATAACCTATTTAGTAATGTTTCTCAGTCATAAGGAAGAAATCACATAGAACCTGTCAGGTGTTGTTATTTTGTAGCCAGATAATTGTGGTTATAGTTGTTTCCAATCTTTTCATAGAATACAAACATGTAAAACAGCTGGTTGTTTGGAAACTTTTTTATCGCCTCAAGGTCTGTTGAGATCTAAAAAAAAGACCTAGGCCCAGGTAAACAGCACCAACACACCCCCCTCTTCTCTGTGTAGTGTTCCTTAGTACTTTTTTATTTGTGGCATCATTACAGGAGCTGCTAAAGATCTATCCTGAGGAGTCAGAAGGAGTCCTAAGTCTCTGCCAGTCTCTGTGTTCAGTGCCAATAAAGCTACGTACACATATCAAATTTTTCTGGCATGTGAATCTGAATCTGGCATGTGTACAGCCCGCATCGTTCTGCGAGGACGATGAACGATGAGTGATCCAAATGAAAGGGAAGAGGGAGAGCGCGCAGCAGGGTGCCGCCCTGTCATTCTCCCCCTCCCCTTTCCATAGAGCAGAATGGTGCTGTATGTACAGCACTCGTTCATGCATCGTGCGGTTCTTATCGTTGGAAAGATCATAAAAGATCCTTTCCAATGACAAGAATTGAATGTGTGTACGCAGCTTTAGAGGCAGGGATGTGTTAGTGCAGGGATGACATCTCTGCTTATCTTTAGTAGCTGACATAGTTCTTATAGTCTGTGGGCATGCTGTACATTGTAGTGTGCAGGTAACCCTTTATAGTCTACCCGCTCCCTTTTTACTGAAATCTCCCTTTTACTGAAAATACCTCTCTCCCTCTCCCCTTATGCAGCACCAGTCTCCCAAAAAAGTTTTCCCCTAGCCTTTGTTATCAGTTCTCCTCTGACACTGCTGACAGTACAATAAATGACAAACCTCAGCTTGTTTGTATTGTGTCTATGCTTGTGCAGTCACTGCTTTCTGACTCCACTGAGTGTCCACTGCAGGGGTTTTTCATTCATAGTACTGCCTCACATGTGAAGTTGGGACTAAATGACTTATGGGACAGGAAACATATAGTTGAAAGTGGGGACCAGGACAACACAGATGAATGTTAGTTCAAGGTGGACCTACCTCCTGCACCTTCTAATGCTTGTTGTGTGTAAATTAAAGTTACCAGGAATTTTGACTAATTGCTTTCGGCATAGGAAAAGACTACAGGTTTGTAAAAACGAAAAGAAAAAATTGTCATCCTAACTTGTTAAAGTGTTATTTTAAAAATAAAGAGATGAGGTGGCACATTTTAGCCATACTTATAAGGATTGTAATTTATTGATTTATCTCAGAGACAGAAAATTAAAGCAGAACTAAAAAAAGGAGTCTCTTGCAAAAGCCTCTTATGTCAAAAAAAAATTTCTGTTACACTTTTCAAGGATGATACTGCACGCCAGAGGCCAGTTAAGATGTAAGTCTGTGCACAAGCAGAGGTGTTACACCATCACTGGCTGCCCAATGGTAAAATAGAATATTTGGGAACCTAGGTATAGCTGCAGGGGACAGAATAGGGGACAGAACCTGCATCACACAGCACTTATGAAGGGTTTAATTGTAAGGTAAATGTGACATTAACTTTGCATACTTGCATTATATTGCTGAATTAGCACACAACGGTTTATTTAGGTAAGACAAAAATAAGCCTATTTTAGCCACATATGGGAACTTATTTTACAAACATACATGATACCTATCCTTGTAGCAGTGGGTCACAGGTTCAGATCTTGGCCAGGACACTCTGCATGGAGTTTGCAGGTTCTCCATGTGTTTCCTTGGGTTTCCTCCAGGTACTCCAGTTTCCTCCCACATTCCAAAAACATGCAGTTAGGTTAATTGGCTTCCCCCTCTAAATAGACTGTATTAAAAATATAAGGCTATGGTAGGAACATTAGACTGTGAGCCCCTTGAGAGACAGTTAGTGATATGACTATGAACTTTGTAGAGCTATGTTAGTGCTATATAAATACTTAATAAATAATGATAATAATAATAATACAGCCTACCAATTCAATACTTATTTTTATCCTGGCATGGCAAGAGGCTGCAATCCTGCTTTGAGACAAACAAAATTCTAGCCTATTTTGACTAACTCTGTGTAGGGCCTTCTTTGTTGACTTTTTAAAGAGTAATGGTAATAGTTTATTTTTCCTTACAGGTCTACTATCAGAATAAACTAAGGCTAGCTCTCATTGGACAAAGTGTATTTGGTCAAGAAGTATATAGAAGCCTGCGCAAAGAGGGGCATAAAATAGTGGGTGTCTTCACAGTACCAGACAACAATGGAAAGGCAGATCCTCTGGGTAAGTTTCCCATAAGCAGACTTAATTTCTTTTTTCTTTTTATACCATTTTGTTCATGCATTTCTTAGAATCTTAAAACGACATACTGTATGCTCTGTGGCAGAAAAACAAAATATTTTTCTGCTGCCCCTTTCTCCAAGCTGTTTAGATATAAAAAAATTTCAAATGTTTTTGGATTGCTTTAAGGGTCTGTACATAGGGAGTGTTCATTATGAAGCAGTTTGGTCAGTTTTGGAACACAGTGAGCCTATTTATAAAACAGGAAATCTGACATTCCCTCAAACATTCCCTGGTGAGACTTAATTCCTACCATAACAAACAGAAACAAATGGACCTGGAAGATTCTCAACAGGAAGGGAATATCCGATTCCCTGTTTTATAAATAGATCCAGGTATTTTAAATTACTATTAAATTACTTACTTTTATTTATAGATGTGATTGCTTTTCCATTTATACAGCTTTCATTGTTTCCGCTAAAATTAATGAAAATGCAAAATCAGCAAAATTTCTAAATGATTTTGACTTTGCAAAACAAAAGGTTATAGTGTATCTGTGTGAAAAATATATACATTTTTAAAAATGTTGGATAAAGTGAGGAAGAACTGTAAATCCTGACTGTTTTTAGGAGGCTTGGAGCAAGATAGCTTTATAATTCTTTATAAAGCAAAACTAAACCCTGTTAAACTCATCTATGCCTGTTGATTTGTGGGCATCTTATTCCATCTTCCTTGTTGCAACTTTTGGTCATCTTGATTAAACAGTTCAGGGTGACATAACATTGTCATGAAGAAGAATGCTTATTGTAGAACGGACATCGCCTGTCTCTTTCTGCAATGGAGCCCTGGTTGCAAAGAGGAATTTTAGTTTTGCATTATGCTACTCAAGTTTCTCAAGCCATAGCTGTAGCATAGTTGACTCAGTTTCATGCTCATTCATTCCCACAGGTACTGGATATTTTCCTCTATCACACCAACTAAATTGAGTGGTGAGTATGTGCTGCTGGAAAGGGAAGATGAGTAGTCTGTTACACAGTTAAGCCTGTTTATTAGAGGGAAATGAAAAATCAAATTATCAGTAACAACCAATACAGAAAAAGGTTTATATACACACATATATATATATATATATATATATATATATGTGTGTGTGTATTAAAATATTTATATTAGAAAGCTTAGGAGTGGGAGGTCATATTAAGTTACTTTTGCAGCATTATCCTCAAAAAAGGGGCATAAGTAGTGTTGCAAATATATATATATATATATATATATACCTTTTTTGGGGATCTAAATCTGCAGTATTTTGGAAGGATTGGGTGGGCCAAACACCCCTCTCCTGCCAGGCTAGGAATTGAGTAGCTCCAAATGAATGTAATAGAATAAACGTGATTCCTTTTACAGGAGAGATTGACTGAAGCAGGCTAGCGTATTTTAGTTTTAAGGGTGGCTAAAAGTTCAAGTCAGCAAAATGAAATGAAAGAAACTGGAAGACTGTTGGAAGCAACTCAAGTCCGCATGCTGAAGGGGCAGAGGTGTTAGAGCTCAGGATGAGATGATTTAGGGGTTCTGGGGAAGCCAAGACAATCTCTAAAATAAGGAGCTGTCCAAATGAGCCTGGTGTTGTCCCTAGGATTTACACACTTGAAAACATTTCTTTCCAATTAATAAACCTGGCAACAATTTCAATGTTTACCAGCCAGGGCAGTAAAATACCTGCCAGGTAGTCATCTCTCTTTAATTTCATCCCTCATTTGTTCCTATTGTATTTGTAAACGTTTTCATTGATTGCTCTTCCTATAAATATTTTCACATGGTTGTGTGTCTTTTCTACTCTTCCAAAACCCTTCTGTATAAGTGTAATAGCTACAATTACACTTTTTACATACACTCTTTTAAGTACCTAATTCAATTCAGATATAGTTGGAGTGGAATAAAACCGAAAGGTACCATTTTCCTACTCTAAAATAATATAAGGTCTAATAAGCATTCCAGAAATTTGTTAATTGTGGATCCTAAAAGTAATAGATCAACTTTAAAAAATCATTTTATATTACTTGCAAAATTGTACCTGTTCTAGAACAGGCTTGGTTGGGCATACAAATGTTTAATCCTAATAAAACAGCTACTTTGTTAAGGATTAGCAATACAGTCACTGCACATTTGACTGGTGCCATGTTACTGCTCTCCAGGACCATAAGTAGGTCTAAGAATTGCTGTGTGTTTGGGAGGCACCAATTTTCCCAGCTCCTCCTGATTTTCATTTTTTCCCTCTTTCAGCGGTGGCGGCAGAAAAAGATGGTACACCAGTTTTTAAATTTCCCCGATGGAGGCTGAAAGGAAAGTCTATTTCGGAGGTAGTAGATGCTTACAAATCTGTTGGAGCTGAGCTCAATGTTCTTCCTTTTTGCTCACAGTTTATTCCCATGGATGTAATTGATCATCCAAAACATGGATCTATTATCTATCACCCTTCCATTCTTCCCCGTCACAGAGGAGCCTCTGCTATAAATTGGTGAGACCATCATTATGAGAACATATTATTCTGCATGGCGTAAAATTGCAATGCAAAGGTCCATAAAAGTTATTTGTTTTTCTTTTTTCAAGTAAGAGAGTGCAAAAAACATTGGCTATATCTTATGTAGGAATCAAAGCAACTAATTAGAAACTCTGCTTTACTGATTTGAACACAGCTAGTAGGAATTTCATCAGTTAACATGACTTGTCTTAGAAATATTATTTGGGGATGAAGCATCCATACCGTGGAAAATTGGATGGAATATAAATAATTATTAATTTCCCAAATTCTGTGAAATGAGAACCTCCCTTTCCAAAAGTTTGTATTCAAATCTTTTCTAGCAAAAGCTGAATTTGGCTTGATCCTCTGTAGTCATTATATTTGTCTGCAAGCTTACTAATCACATTCAGAGACCAGTAGGGAGTTTGGGAGGCGGGAGGCGGGGGGTCTAAGAATAAGTTTTACTGAAAAAGTAAATATTTGTATACAGCTTGAGTCTGCCTACGACTTATGGATATTAATTTATCATATTGCCAAATTAAAATTTTTAATTATATGCTTACCTAACATCGGCAAGGTTTTGACAAGTTGATATTGGAAATGTCAAAATAATATTCAGATCATGAGATGTTCATCATGGTTATCATTTAGATGCTAAGATATTAGGCCTACAATTAGATAGACCTCATGGTCTCTTATCTTTGTGATCAAGATCACAGTTTCTGTCAAATGTTGTACTATTTCAACTAATGTTACTGTACAAACAAGTAAGGGAAAGTTGGAAAGTATGCAAGAAATAACATGCACAAATTAAATGTTCCATGCTGACTGTTCAAATGATTATTCTGAGTGCTTTTAAGTGCAGATGTTCTGTATACATTCTATGGGCATAACATTAAATTTATTTATTAATACATGTTGCATGCATTGGAGTTCATATTCTAAAGTTAAAGAGCAGTTAAAAAGTAATGATAATAAAAAAAAAATATTTTTTGTTGGTTGCTTCGCATTGGTGGCTTGTCACATAGCTCTTTGCCTTTTAAACTGCTTGTTGTATAGTGAGGCTTTATATTCTGCGTTCTTTGTACCATAAATTCCATATTTTATAGTTAAAATGTAAGAATATGCAATACGTTAGACCCCTGTTGGGCTTTTATTGCTGTCTGTGTTTCCACTGGAGAGATTCAGTCTCATTATTTGTCCTAGTGACCATTATCATCAAGACAGAAAAATATGGGAAGTCAAAAGTTTTGGAGTTTTTAACCATTTTAAATGATTTTAAACAAAAGGGTGGGAAAATCTTACAATGGTGACAACTGTTTAGGACATACATTTTCTTTACAATAGAGAGATTTATTCTCACTTTTTTCTTCCCCCAGACAGGAGAATTTAAGGAAAAATTTCCAAGCAGGACACAGACTGCAAATAAATATAGACTGACAATGGTTCTATCCTATCTCTACTCTATCAAAAATGAAAATTAAAAAAGTTTTGACTATACATGCACTTTATAATATATCTAACCCAGAACATTTTGGAGTAAGAAATATAACAGGTTTTACTACAGTCTGAGATTACACAAGTGAAATTCTTTATCTTCCTGTCTGGTAAAAACGTTTTTGTGCAAGCACCGAAAGTGAAGAAAAATCTCTAACATCCACACAGACAGTGAAACATATTTTTTAACGTTAAGTAAGGCAGTTCGACAACCTCTGACAATTTTTTTGTCTATTTTTTGTTATGTACTTCTCTTTACCTCCTGCATGGTAAAAGTTTATAGTGAAAACAGAAAGTAATCTTAGGTGGCCCCCCTTAGGTTAGGGGTAATACCTGACAAGGGTTCTAAACTTCCCCATTTTATCCATACCTAAAAAAAATATATGGTTATAGGTCACAGATCAATAACTACAGCTGTGTTATGTGTGTATTATTCTGCAGGACATTGATAGATGGAGATAAAAAGGCTGGATTTTCCGTATTCTGGGCTGATGAAGGGTTGGATACAGGCCCAATATTACTCCAGAGGGTATGTGATGTAGAGCCAAATGATACAGTGGATTCTCTTTACAATCGATTTCTCTTCCCTGAAGGGATCAAAGCCATGGTGAGTAGTAATATCTTACCCTGTTCATGTTACATGTGCAGAAATAAGATGCCAAAAAAGTGTTTGGTAGAATGGAACACTAATTAGCCAACATATGCAAATTCTCTTGCAAGACACTTTATTGTGAATGGTACATTGTTGTGTGAATAAGCCTGTATCCAGATTTATGGGATACCGTGGGAACATTAAACCATTAAGATTAATGGACAACACTTTTTTCATTTGTATACATTGTTTGTATTTCATATGAACTGTATATGAAAATATGTATATATTGGGAAGTGTTAGAAATTGAATATTGTTAACCACCCGTAAAACTATAGGATTCTGGTGTTTCACATGGAATTCTATAAGTAGTAGTAGTATAAGTAAAAATAGAAGGAGAAGCTTACTATTTCTATCTCACATTGCTTTATAGTCAAAGGGACAAACAACAGTTTTTGCTTAATTTATTAAAATGTATTTTTGGCAAATCCTGGTCTAATATGTTTCTTTGTATTGTAGTATTTAATAATAATTTTCCCTCAATACGTACCCATCAGGCATAGGCTTTGATACAATTTTAGGCAACACAATCACAGGTCATAAAAAGAAAAGTGTTTTTAAAGCCCTTTTAGTGTATTTAACAGCTATGAGGTCCTCAAAACGACAGTATTTGGATGTGATATACCAGTTTTAGCATTAGGCTGTGCTTCACACTGGTGTGTTGGCTTAGCCAAGACATGTGCCTTAATCAGTGAGCTTCAAAACCACAATGAAGGCGTACATATGAAGGGCATATATTGTACTATTGTAGTAAACAAATGTTTGCACAGTTGGCACCATTGTTAGCAAGTTAAGGCCTCTCTCTGAATACTAAAATCGGTTCTGGTAAATCTTCTTTGTCAGCAAATGTAAATCTTGTATATGGGTAGCAAGTAGGCCTACTGTAAAGCTGGGTATACATGTGCAATAATTGTCATTGTAAACAACAAAATACTGCACGAGGCATGACTGATGTACATACAGCTCTATTCTGTTCAATAGAGAGGGGAGGGGGAACAATTACGGGGCGGCTCCCTGCTGCGCCCTCTCTTATTTAATTTCATTACAATCCTTCATCATCTGTGGATCTGTCAGGACGGATGACAGAACGAAGGATGACAAGGGCTGTACACAACGCCAGATTCTCATCCGATATCAACTCTGAGGAGATTATCATATGAGAATTATTTGACAAGTTTACGTAGCCTAAGTATGAGTTATGAGGTTAAAGGACACATTTGGAGACATGAAAATAAAGTCTGCTATGGCTTACTTTTTAAAAAAATAATGATTTTCTAACTGTCTCTGGCTTCATTACCATAGAATAAACATGCTTTGAGACAGTTAGAATTAACCCAGAATTCTTGATCTACATACCAGTGGAAGCCAGTGGTTGAATGTGACAGCCAGTCGACTAATCTTTTTTGAAGGAGAAGAAATAGACAAGTGACTAACCTTTTTAGAATTGTGAAGAAATCCACACAGGTTAAATGTACCTATTCCCCACAATTTAGCTTACATTTCTTTACTACATAAGTCCGCAAAGGGTCAAGAAAATGTTCTGGTCACAAGAAAACTGATTTCTAGTTTTATGTCCTGAAGAGACTCCACTTGTGTGTAACTAGCATAACTGGCAATCCTCTGACTTTATAATCTTGATATCTACAAAACATATATGTGATATCAGCACCATCTAAGGGGACCACTATCTGTCCTAACAATGCTGACCAAAAGATGCCAGTCTTTTGACGAACTGCTATAAGGAGACAGTGGGGATTATAATCCTGACCAATAGACCTAACTCAGTGATCTATTACTAGGGAACCACATGGTCACATGTGTACTTTTGATATTAGGTTTTTTAAGAGAATGTGTGTTCAGTTAGTTGACATGGAACCTACTTTAGACTGTATGCACAGCTGCTACTTCTAGCAAATTCAGATCCAAAATTTCCCAGCACAAATGACTTCCGGTCAGGGACTAAAGCATATGGCTTCCTTGGACAACATCCATTTTAGATATGTACGTCATCTGTCAGAGTTCTGGTAGACCTGTTTTTTTTATTTTAACCTTTCAGCCAGTTGCAGTGTTTGCTTCGTCCTCTCTGTGCATTGTCTTTCCCATGTTTGGGTATGGCCTAGCTGTGCACATTTTCCTTTCTTTGCACAGAATGGTTGGAGGCAACCCTTCCAGTTGTTAAAAATGAAATATTTGTAATAAATGTAAAAACCAATCAAGAAAATATATGTATATGAATATTTAATTATTTTGCTAGGTAGAAGCTGTACAGTTAATTGCTGATGGTAAAGCACCTCGTATAGACCAACCAGAAGATGGTGCCACATATGAAGGAATCCAGAAAAAAGAAAACGCTAAGGTGATTCATTAGGCTGTCCTAATGAGATCTTTATATTTAGTAAACAAACATTAAAAATTATATGTTAGTTGTAATTATTATAAAGATTGAAATGTATACTTAGCTTAGGAATCTTTGCAAACATATTATTTGGTCTTGGAACATTTAGGGACGTTTATAAAGAGAGCATTTTTTCTAAATCTTCTCAATTTTTTAAACCTAAACTGTTTTCTCTGCATCCTATTATGCAATAGTGTTTTGGTAAGTTTTTGAGCTTTAGTGGCTATGTCCTTAGTTGTTTTCTATAGTAATTTCCCTGTACAGGTGACAGAGAATAACGTGGGAATATTTTTTTGCAGATCTACTGGGACAGCACTGCTGAGGCAATCCACAATTGGATCCGTGGACATGATAAAGTGCCAGGAGCTTGGACTGCCATAAATGACCAGGTATGAGGCCTGAACTTTTTTTTAATTCCTATTGCAGTGTTAATTTAAACCTATCATTTTACAAAGTTAGAAAAAGTAAAAGATGTAGGACATTTTCCAGGTGTACAAATGGGATGTTTTATGTTTATGTTTAGACAAAGTTTTAATGTTCTACTTGTAAAATTAACACAGTAAGAAAGGAAGAGATAAGACAGGATAAAAGGGGACTTGGAGACCCCAATAATATAGTTGGTATGAATACAGTACCTAGTAATACAGCTTGTTTTCAACTCTGAGGTACTGGTAGGACTTCCATAGACCTGGAGTACCATTATAGGGAGAAAAGGTGATGTACATGATGCTGGTGCACCACAGAAAAGTTAGAGATTTATAACTTTAGGGTGTATGGTTAAATTGCACCAGAATTTCAGTCTTTACATTATTGCTTTATCAACTTTATTATTACATTACCTAAATCAAACTTTACTATGACCAACCACCATTATAAGTATATCCTCCTTCAGATATACTATTGTGATAATATATTCCTTAGGAACACTGTTAGAGTTTCCCAATGTGTTGTGTTGCCATAAGGTCACTTTGTGGAACCCTACCTGCTTTCAGCGCGATCTGCTGTGACTGGGAGATTTCTCATATCTTCTATTAGGTATCACAAGAAGAATGGGGCCAGGGGAGTGTAAAGAGAGGGCTCCAGTCAATCATTCTTATTATTGGAGATCATGAGAGGCTGGGCACTGTGTAACTGTGTAAAATGGGGGTGAGAGTGCAGTAAAAATTACATTTAGGATAATGGCTGCAGACAGAGAAAACATAATAAAATTTGTTGATTACAAGTCCTTTACCCTGGGCACCAGGAAAAGACCTGAGGCACATGTCCTGGCTGTCAGCGCCTTGCAACACCATTGCACTCTATACAGTTTACCAGTGAAAGTTAGGTAAATCCTCATTATTTTAATTTCTGTGTTTTAGACTTTAGTACTCAAAACAAAGTGATCAGGATCAATGGATTTCATTACGCATTATATAACTTGTTTTTGTATGAACGATTGAAAGACGTGGGAGAGATGTTTAGCTACAGTAAAAAGAGTTTTGAGATGATGTAGCTGATGATGTAAGTGTCCTTATAGAAAATGGCTTATCAGAAGTTCTATCTAGAATGTAGCAACATATACCAAATATGTAAAAAAGAGATATTTTATTGTGATTTACTATGTTCTACTAGA
>NC_092859.1:78143075-78147466 GCF_032062135.1 Pyxicephalus adspersus | reverse complement strand
ACATCTGTCCTAACTGACAGCAGGACCCCAAAGAGAACCATTATATTTTCATTAAAAAAGCAATAATTCACCACCTTAGCCTGGTAAAGGTGTTTAGATAACATGTAAACTGCATGTGACATTTAAACATAGTGAGTAGTACACAAAAAGAACACATGAGACAGCATAATGCAATACACATGTTAGAAGGCTTTTATTCAGGTTTCCCAGGCTTGTACAGCAACAAATAACTGGACGTATTTTAGCGCCTATTCACAAGCCACGTGATTCTCACTGTGCAAGCCAGTAAAGCCTGAATAAAACCATGCCAGTGGGATTTCATTGCATATCATGCATGCTGTTAAGCTGCGTACACACTTCCAATTTTTATCGTTGGAAATGAACGACTGAACGAACGACGAATGACCGATTGGCCAAAGATTGTTCGTAAAAAAAGTAACCAATGACGCCGACGAACGAGGATAGTCGTTCAGTGATCGTCCATGGTCTGAGCATGTGCGGTGAACGAATGTTCGCTCACTTCCTGTGGTGCACGTGACTTCCTGTATCGTTCAAACGATCGCATCTATCCTGTGTACAATATCTTTGAACGATCGTGTCGTTATCTGTATGTACAGGATCGGTACCATATGATCGTTCGTATATATCGTGCAGGATTGTTCGGCGTTCGTTTACCAACGATAAAAATTGGAAGTGTGTACACAGCTTTACACTTTTTGTTATTCTACAGTTACTATGGCTAAAGCTGAGAAAAGTTGTAGGGACATGATTGCAGACAGTTCCTTGGCCACAGTGGTAGTTGTTTGCTTTATTGCATTGCAGAATAACACAGTACTCGTATCTGTTTACACTGATAAACAAATGTTATTTGATGCAATTGCCCTGATTTATTAAATCTTTCCAAGGCTGGAGAGAATACACTTTTATCAGTGAATCTGGGTGATCCAGCAAACCTGGAATGGATCTGGTTTAGGATTCAAATAGTTGCTAGCAAATTAGTTTAGGAAGTTCATTTCAGGTTTGCTGGATCACCCAGCTTCACTGATGAAAGTGTTTTCTCTCCAGCCTTGGAGAGCTTTAATAAATCAGGGTCAATGAATATGACAGCCAGTCCTTTATAAACAACGCAAATGCCTCCCCACGGAATCTACAGCAAATGTTTTTTAAAGCCCCATTGACTTTATTACAGTAGATACATTTTCTTTTACAGTTAATTGTCAAAAATCTTCAGTTTGAAGATGGAAAAATGATCCCTGCCTCAAATTACTTTTCAAGAGGTGAAAGTACTACTTTGGAACTAACTGATGAAGAAAAAAATATAGAATCTAATATCAGGGTAAGTCCTACTATGAAGCCAACCTATATTCTCCTTCATATGAACTCCCCAAAGGACAAATTCTAAAATTTCTATGAAATACAACAGGAAAACAGTACAGATGTCTGATTGATGACACATACTTGAAGTGCAGCCAATATTTACAGTTGTAATTTTATTATATACATCTAGGACATTTGGAAGGGAATCCTAACTAATGTTGCTGCAGTTGAAGACACAACTGATTTTTTTAAATCTGGAGCTGCATCAATGGACGTTGTCAGGTCAGTAGTATTTAAAATATCAAATGGAGAGTATTTTTCACTAATATTTAAATAGCACCGGGTTTATATTTATTAAAGCAACAGCAATATTTCCAAAATTATGATTTTGTGCCACAAAGTAAACTTGAAGCTCACACATAGTCACACCTTCCAGTAGCTCCATTTTTTTTTTTTGCAAGACATGGGACTGGACTGGAAAAGAAATATGCATATCATTATTCTTAATTTTGTATTTAATCACTGATATTTGTCACCAAAATCTTCAAATTCATGATGTCTATGTTGAATAATCAGGAACCAGTACAGTATTACACTGCAACAGATATAACGTGTGTAATAAATATACATACAATATAAATGAGATCACGTTTGAAGCAAAAGTGCTGCATAAGAGCAAGCACCACAAAATTCCTCACTGTTAGTACTCGTAACAATGAATGTGCCACTTTTATTGGGCATGACTTCCTGACTAACCCCTGCCATCTACTTTTCATTGGAGTGTCCATTGGAGCTTCCTTAGTGGCCAGTTATGGGACAATGGAAGTACTGGTGGGGGAGCTTAGCAATCATATTAGGATAAGTCTGTAGCAAGGTAAAGTTTTTAACTTTTAAGCTGTCCTGTTGCTAAAATATGTCTTTAAAATAAACTATTCTCTGCAAGGAAGACATGGAATACTGACCTCTCCTTGTGACAGTGCCTCCAATATCTGTAGTACTGAAATTGTATCACCACTAAGATTCTCTAGAATAAAATGCTTTTAGTGAGTGTTGCATTTTTGGACTCTGCTTCACCCAGTGGTTCAGTTATCCAGCACCACGTCAATACTGCATCTGGTTGTGATGGGAGGTTGACTAGAGAAACTACATGGCATATCAGAGGATCTTGAAATTGACACTTCTGTAATATTTTTAGTATTGCAGAGTCTACCAGCACAGGCAGCAGGAGGGGTAAGTATTGTATGTCTTCTTGGAAGGGAAGAGTTATTTCAGTGGCATAGCTGGTTAGAGCGAGATGGTGTTTAAAGAAGGGAGGATGAGATTACTTTTTATGTGTCTTGATATTTGTTCCATGCTATGTCATGTATTTTCACAGGTTGGTTGAGGAGATCAAACAGAAATGTAATGGCATAGAACTACACAATGAAGATGTCTATATGGCCACCACATTTCAGGACTTTATACAGATGGTTGTGAGAAAATTCAGAGGAGAAGATAAAGAAGAATTAGTTATAGATTATGTAAGTGGTAAAAATCAATTAACAGAAATACAAAAAAAACATAATTATGATGACTACTGCCCACAAGTAAAACTATTTTCTTGGAGCCATTTCTTTGGTTCTTTCAATCAGTGTTCCCCAATCTACATGCAATAGGCCTTTGTTAAAGGATTTTGATTGTGTTATAAAGGGTTCTTTTCACATCAGTTTGAGAAGTTTCTGAAATCATTCAGGCTTTACTGACCAGATTCAGCTACTTCAAACTGCTTAGGTATTCTTATAGACGTGTATGGTGAGAAAAGCAGTGGTTACACAAACAAATGCCTGTTGATGCTGTTGCATAATCTGAAGAACTAGACCTCTTTTCTAGGACTGTAGTTCTATATTTGTAAGGTTTGTTTTCTGCTAATGTATTCATGCCTGAACTTTTGCTGAACAACAAACAACATTGTGCAAGGTACATTACATAATGTTTTGTAAGATGCAGTTTGTGTTTAGTAGTGACTTGGAAACTTGTAGAGTAACTTTTGCGGAGGCACAGTAGAAAGTAGGGGGAAATCTGATAGTTTAGCCTGCATACTTCTAATTGCATCATGCTCTTGGCTTAAGTAGAACAGTAAATAACCATAGCTGTTTGGCAGTCTGACAGCTAACTGTACTTTTTCAGAGACTATCCAAAGATGGGAAGATTACTCCTAAAACTGAACTCCAAGGACATATAATACATGAATACAAGCAGTTATGTAATATTTAAAACATTTAAGTTCTAAATGCAACTAGTGAAAGTAGCCAACTTTTTTTTGTATTTGGTTTTAGTTATTTGCTAAGCAGAATTCAGACAGAGAGAGAGAAACTGATCTAGAATCCCTTGGTTTGACAGTGAACATAAAATAGAAACAGTGAAAAATAGAACAGTGTGAGCAGAGAGTTAATCTCATAGGTGTTACTTCTCATTCACTGGCCACTATAAAGGCAGGGGTGTACCTTTACTACCATGGTGGGCAAGGGCATAGTTATACTGTATGCACTCAGTGCTTTGGTCACAAGATCAGTTGCACAGAATTACAAATCCTTCATCAGTTAAGACAGTTCACATTTGAACATGCCAGCTGTAAACCGTGTCCAATGTTCAACTTTTAAAGAAATTAAACTTTAGCTGAACCAGAAAAAGCCTGCCTGACCTCATTGCCATGCTAAATCAGTGAAAAGGGAAAAGATGGCGCACAAACCTGAAACCTCCTCTACTGACATTATCTTCTCACTTCTCAACAAATCCCCTCTTCTTTCCCACTTAGACTTTACTCCTCGGCCTACCCACTAAAGCAGTTCAAAACATTACTTTCAATATTACCCCCTGGAACAGGCACATTTTGCTAGTCTGTTTTTACATCTAACTCCTGCAGGTCTTCTTCAGCTTCTTTCAGCACAAACACTGCAACAGTGGCTGCATGTCATTGCTCAGGGTGGGCTTTGTAATGGTTTCAATGGCAGACCTTGTCTGCACAAGGTCCATCAACACAGCCACTTGTAGTCTCCATAAGGAAAATGTGCTAAGGGTAATAATTTTTTTGCTAA
>NC_092859.1:78137571-78141825 GCF_032062135.1 Pyxicephalus adspersus | reverse complement strand
ATGACAAAGCAATTAAATTTAAAAATTATAGTTGCACATGAAAATAAAGAGCATTATTCTATTAAAAAGCTTTTGGAATTGAGTTACAGTTTAAAAGATCTACAAAATCCGGAAGATTGTCAGCTTTTCACTGCGTATTTTACTGTGTGCATGTGTATTTTGTATTTCCTCAAATTGTTAAGTTCTATACAAAATGCTGGCATTATATAAATAACAGTAACTATAAAAATATATATCCTTTGCATTTACATTAATCTCTTTATTACACAAAAAAGTGTGTGTATTACAATTACATATTCATTTTATTTTTTATTTGTATACACAAAAAAGACATACTGCATACTGTGCAGACAAATTCACATTTGTTTCCTGTAAAGTGATATGCAGAAAAATACAAATAATGGTATTCTTACTTAAGGTGACTTATTTTTCAGATAAGTCTGATCAGATCTAAAATCTGGTGGGTTTTATGGCTTTAGAACCCATAATTCTGCTCTGAATATGGAACAAAATTTAGAAAGACTGGTCAGATTGCAAAAGCTACTGATAGCAATATCAGAATGGTTTTTGGTATGCAATGCTTTTTATATCTTGTTCCAAATTGACTGTATTTTTTAAATAACATAAATTATAATACGGTGGTTCTGGTACCCTTGTATTGCTTGTAAACAGATTTTTTTTTAAGACTTGCAGATCTTATGGAAGAACATCAAGAGGAGCTGGCAACCATTGAAGCATTAGACTCAGGAGCCGTCTACACGCTGGCCCTGAAAACTCACGTGGGGATGTCTGTGCAGACCTTTAGGTATTTCGCTGGATGGTGCGACAAAATTCAGGCAAGAACATTGTTACATAGTTACTTTTACCCTGTACAGTTTTTGTCATTGGTTGAACATTTACTTTTTGCATGTGATATTCTAATCGTTTTTAGTAAGAGATTTAACATTTTAGAGAATTGTCAATGAGAGTTATAGAATATATTTAATTGAATAAGCTTTTGATAGCACAGCGCTTTCCTATTTTACTTAAAAAGGTATTCTTATAGACTTTAAATGCAATGGAAAGGTGATATACCTTACCATGATATGCAATATATCAAACAATCCTTTGTATGGATTTGTCTTTAAAGTATAGAAATATAGGCGGGCTATTGTTTACTTGTTTTCTATGGTTCTCACCACACAGTTCTTTTCTATGGTTTCTTTGGTTCTCGACTGTTAATATTCTATAAAGCATGTGCATATCAGGTGACTAACACAGAGCAGCAGGACAAAGTCCTCTGGTATCCAAGGCTGATTCAAGAGTATCTTCTTCTATGTGTAAAATCATGGTATCTTAAATAAATTACCTCCTTTAAAAAAAATCTCCTTTTTTTGTAATGACCGTTTTACAACAGAGCAAAGGACAGTCCATTCCTGTATGACGGCCATATGTAGCCCTTACATTTATTCTAACAAATATTAATCTTGCAATAATTTACATCATGCATCTGCTATTCATTTGGAAAGCTGCCTGTTCCCATCCACAGAGTTCTATGCCATTATAGAATGTTTATTAGAAAGGATGTTTTTTTTCTTTTCAGGGAACAACAATTCCAATTAACCAAGCACGTCCAAATCGTAATTTAACATTTACTAAGAAGGAGCCACTAGGGTAAGTATTTGACCCTTTGCTAATGATATTTACAAACCAATAAAGGAAATCTGTCAAAGAAATATAGGAGATGCCATTGCTTACTTTTGTTCAAGGTACAAGTTCCAGGGTTGTCCTTTCTTTTGTTTCTTAACTTCCTAAAAAAACTCAAGCAGCCACTGACGTATTAAACAACATGATATGAACTTACCTCTCTCAGCTCAAATGATTTACCATGTAATGAGAAAGCTCATATATACCAGCTCCTGGATTTCATATTTTTACTCTGGCATGTTCACTGTATGGGCTTATACACTGAAGCATCTTAGCTTGTAAATGCTTGTCTAAAGAGCATTTGCTGAGCTTACTTGAAGTCCTCAAATCACCCTTTAGCTAAACTCTAGGAATGCTGAATGTAGCTTTTAAGACAACTCAATTTTTAGCAAAAACTAAATATTGCATGTACAAGTGCAACACAAGAGATTTTGTAATCTTGTGTTATTAAAAAAAAATACTTTTCAATTTGCTGCTGTTGTAATTTTCAAAAACTGTCAAAATGTCAATGCAATATGGCTACCTGGAAGCGATCTATGCATCTTTGGTGTATGGAAATCTGTAATTTTCCTGCTTGTGTAATTGATTTACTGATTTTCTCAGAAGTCTACATTGGGATGGAAGTGAAATTTTAAGTGTCCCAATTACCAGGAATCCCGGTTTAGTTCTTTTGGTTCTTTAAGGATTACCTACATCTAAAGATCCAGATCCAGACATTGCAACTTTTCTTGTCAGAACACTGAATTTGCATTTGGTGGTTACAATCGATTTAGGTATTCATTTGTGAATGAAAAACAGTAAAAGTAGACGTTTTTTAAAATCCTTGATGTACATAGATCATCCGCAGGCATTTTTTTTTTAACTTGGTTAAGGTATGTTTGAAACTACAACCAGCATTCCTAATAATATCAAATTCCCCAGACTGAAGCTGAAGAGTCATGGGCTTTAAAACATTTGCTCAAAGCTTGTTGAAATATTTGCCGAATCAGGTGTTCTTTGAACTAACATTCACAAACTGAGATTGAGCAGTGCAGTGTATATCAGGACAGACTAGAAGAGAATGGAACATGGATATGATAAAAATTCATTCAAATTCTGTTTGCCTGGGAAGATGGCAATCCTGTTATTACCAACAACAAGATCACTCTTCAGACATTGCCTTTAGTAATAATGACATTTATTATATTATATATGTACCCACTTTAAAACTAATCATTTTTTCTTTATGTTCAACATCTAAGCTGGATGGGCTTTTTTCTCTCCACAGTGTCTGTGCTATTGTTATTCCCTGGAACTACCCATTAATGATGCTTGCATGGAAGAGTGCAGCATGTCTGGCTGCAGGAAATACCCTTGTGTTGAAACCTGCACAGGTACCTTATGTTTACCTAATTATCCAATTACAAGTGACCAGCCCCCTTCCAACAATCAGATGAGGATATTTTTCAAGCAGTTACATTACAGGGTTAGCGTTACGGGCTATTTTAGCTGCATATTGGGCCTGATTTAATAAGGCTCCCCAAGACTGGAGAAGACAGACTAATATGGGTGAAACTAGGTGATCCAGCAAACCTGGAATGGATTTTTAAAATCATTCCTAATGTCTGGCAAATGTTTTCAATCCTGGACCAGATCAGTGTTTGTTGGATTACCCAGATTTACCCATGATAGTCTATCTTCTCCAGTCTTGCAGAGTTTAATAAATTAGGCCCATTGTGTGGTACACAACCACATTCCTCCCCTATATGTGATTACTTTACATTACATGGCCAAATGTTTGCAGATATCACAACTACACATTGGGTAAATATCTGGGACACCAACAGATGTCTGCAGGCGCTCCTTTTAGGGTTGTGGGTGGGGTTTTAGGATGATTGGCTGGATTTTCCAAATCATCCCATACTGTTCCCCTTAGATTGGATAAGAACTTGGCAGGGTTGCATATGACAATAGAAGAGCATATGAATATGCAGACAATGTTATAGAAAGTAAAATTCAATGGTCAGATTATGCATACAACCAGCTTTAGTACATGAAATGTTACTGAGTTACTGCATAATTTGATGGAAATTACAAGTGATATAGTAAAAGTGGGGATATCATTGAAATTTGATTCCAATTTCACAATACATTGTGGTCTGTCCTGGCCTATTTGCAAAAGGCAGTACAACCTGACATTTAGGCATTTCAGCATAACCTACTTTCTGTGTTTTTTTGTGGAACATTTATATTACTTTTACTTTCTTAGGTTACGCCTCTTACAGCTTTAAAATTTGCTGAATTGTCTATAAAAGCAGGTGTACCCAAAGGTGTCATCAATATCCTGCCAGGGTCAGGTAATATTTAGGAATTTCTTAAAATAAAAATATGATAATAAGATTCTGTGCCAAAATGGTATTTGCAAACTGATTGGTTTTTATTAAATTATTGACTATTTTGCAAAGTCTTCAAAAGTTCCTAAAAAGTTTTTAAAAGGTGACCTTCAGAAATGATGGTACACATTTTAACTAAGAATATGTATGTGAACACTTCTGATTTTATTATTTAAAACACCACTACTGTAGTTTA
>NC_092859.1:78126676-78135642 GCF_032062135.1 Pyxicephalus adspersus | reverse complement strand
TCAGGCCCAATGTGTGAAGTTACTTAACTGAATAACATCCGCATTTTCATATATACTTAGATAACATTTTATGTGAACCACCATAATTTGAATTACCTATTACATTAAACAGATTTAAACCTACCTGCAAGTTATTGCACAGAGCAGTGGGCAAAGTTCAATGACCAACAGCAACCAGTCAGACTTAACATTTCCCTGACTTGACTTTTGTCAATGCAAACTTTGATTGGTTCAGTTACATTGTTTTACTTGAAAGTTTGTTTATAGCTATATAATCCATATGTATATTTCTAATCTAGCAAACTTTAACAAAATTGCTCTTTACCCTAAATGTTTTTTATTATCAAGGTCATTTAAAGCTAAATTAGATGTTAAAGGGGATGTATGAAAGCATATTACGAAACATATACTTATTGTGTAGGTGGAAGAAATTAAAAAGATGAAGATTGGTGACCCTCTGGACAGGTCTACTGATCATGGTCCACAGAATCACAAGGCACATCTAGACAAACTGCTGGAATACTGTGAAACTGGAGTGAAGGAAGGAGCCACCTTGGTTTTTGGAGCCAGACAAGTTCCTCGTCCAGGTACTTACAGAGAAGAGCCAAAGAAGGAATTCTAGATTATGCTGCTAGCAACCATTTATTCACCCCTGTTTACTGCGTATGAAAATAGCATTTGCTGTGAACTTTTGTGTATTAAAAGAATGTTTAAAAAAGCATTATCCTTTAACATTTTTTTAGGATTTTTTATGGAGCCAACTGTATTCACAAATGTGGAAGACCACATGTATATTGCACAAGAGGAATCTTTTGGACCAGTGATGGTCATCTCCAAGTTTAAAGATGGGTATGTTTTACTAACAGTGTACTTGATCCTTTCTGATAGTTTCACACATATAGGTATACATTAAAAATTATATATATCAAAAAACATTATCAGCTATATGAGCTAAACTGGAATGACCCAGCAACATCGTTTTTTCCAGGAAATGTAACAACTTCAGATTTTCTACGATTATTTATAAAGTAAGAGAAGGTTTTGTTAAAAATTTTAAGAGAGTTACAGACTAAGGCAGCATGCAAAATCAGATTTCACTTTTCTTAAATTTAGAGTAATCTAAATATGAAAAAATATTTTTAAATTGCTTGATATAGCTAGGCCTGTCTATTACAGAGAATGGCAGGGAGAGACCTATTTGTCCAAATTTTGTACGTGTTTTAGATGTTTTTTCTTTTCTACAGAGAAAAGGAACATCAAAGAATGCATTTACTAGCAATTTGGAAGATATCATTCAGCTTAACGAAGTTTAAATGCTGAATATTATTGCCATGAAAGGATTTATTGTCATAAATATACAGTATACATCACTGTGATGCAGTTATTTTTACTGGGGCAATTGAAATTTTAACTTACAAAATTTTCTTTCTCTTTCATTTTGGTTTGCTTATGCAGCGATGTAGAAGGCGTTTTGGCACGAGCCAATAGCACAGAATATGGGCTAGCATCTGGAGTTTTCACAAAAGACATCAGTAAGGCCATGTATGTGAGTGAAAAGCTGGAAGCTGGTACTGTATTTATCAACACCTACAACAAAACTGACGTTGCAGCTCCATTTGGAGGATTTAAACAATCAGGATTTGGCAAGGACTTGGGTAAATATTTTAGTTTATTAGCAGCATAATCTGTGTATGTTAAAATATTTAGAATATAAAACAAAAATATGCATAGATTTTGCTCAGATTATAAATATATACTGAACATCTGATATATTTGTTTTGAGGCTATTCTACAACCAGTCTGGAGAAAAAATGTCACATAACGACCATGTCTCTGTGTTATATCATTATAATATTATTCCTTCCCTCATCACTCACATAGTCCTGGAATGTAGAACAATTGTCAAATGTTCAGCTTGTAGAGGTTCATCTGTAAAAATAGAAATCAAAACCTGATGAAGATCAAGGGGTTAAAGCAAATCATTGTAAGAGTTCTGCAGTGCCCCACTTTACATGCCCTCTGTTTATTTAGATGCATTCCTCTATATCCACAAAAGATATACTTGAGTACATATAAGATGTACTCAAATAAAACTGATCCATATATATACCTAGGTACTTATTTTTACCTGCTTTGACTAGAGTATAAACTCTGCATAACTGCCGATATTCAAAACCGTTATGAATAGAAATGCCAATAACATTAAACATATCCATAGTGTATTATTTAAAAAAAAACATTTAAAGGGGAAAAAAATCACATGGGTTCAATGTGCACATTTTTAAGGTTTTGTTAAAAATTTTAAGAGAGTTACAGACTAAGGCAGCATGCAAAATCAGATTTCACTTTTCTTAAATTTAGAGTAATCTAAATATGAAAAAATATTTTTAAATTGCTTGATATAGCTAGGCCTGTCTATTACAGAGAATGGCAGGGAGAGACCTATTTGTCCAAATTTTGTACGTGTTTTAGATGTTTTTTCTTTTCTACAGAGAAAAGGAACATCAAAGAATGCATTTACTAGCAATTTGGAAGATATCATTCAGCTTAACGAAGTTTAAATGCTGAATATTATTGCCATGAAAGGATTTATTGTCATAAATATACAGTATACATCACTGTGATGCAGTTATTTTTACTGGGGCAATTGAAATTTTAACTTACAAAATTTTCTTTCTCTTTCATTTTGGTTTGCTTATGCAGCGATGTAGAAGGCGTTTTGGCACGAGCCAATAGCACAGAATATGGGCTAGCATCTGGAGTTTTCACAAAAGACATCAGTAAGGCCATGTATGTGAGTGAAAAGCTGGAAGCTGGTACTGTATTTATCAACACCTACAACAAAACTGACGTTGCAGCTCCATTTGGAGGATTTAAACAATCAGGATTTGGCAAGGACTTGGGTAAATATTTTAGTTTATTAGCAGCATAATCTGTGTATGTTAAAATATTTAGAATATAAAACAAAAATATGCATAGATTTTGCTCAGATTATAAATATATACTGAACATCTGATAGATTTGTTTTGAGGCTATTCTACAACCAGTCTGGAGAAAAAATGTCACATAACGACCATGTCTCTGTGTTATATCATTATAATATTATTCCTTCCCTCATCACTCACATAGTCCTGGAATGTAGAACAATTGTCAAATGTTCAGCTTGTAGAGGTTCATCTGTAAAAATAGAAATCAAAACCTGATGAAGATCAAGGGGTTAAAGCAAATCATTGTAAGAGTTCTGCAGTGCCCCACTTTACATGCCCTCTGTTTATTTAGATGCATTCCTCTATATCCACAAAAGATATACTTGAGTACATATAAGATGTACTCAAATAAAACTGATCCATATATATACCTAGGTACTTATTTTTACCTGCTTTGACTAGAGTATAAACTCTGCATAACTGCCGATATTCAAAACCGTTATGAATAGAAATGCCAATAACATTAAACATATCCATAGTGTATTATTTAAAAAAAAACATTTAAAGGGGAAAAAAATCACATGGGTTCAATGTGCACATTTTTCTCTCTTTTTTACAGGTTAAAGCATTTTGTGCTATTGAGTTTGTTATGTTTGCTCCTAAATGATCTTTTGTGCATTATTTCTGGCCACCAGTAGATGTCTCCCTGTCCTCATGTAAAATGTGTAACAAACTCAGGTCTCTTGTTTCTGATGGCAAGAATTTCTTTACACTTTACATGAAGATACAGTCCCATCTACTGTTGTGACTCAAAATGCCATTTTAAGGGGGAAGGGGATCTGTTTTTTTATGTGAGTATATATGGAAAATTCAGTTTGCAAGTGGCAGATACCATTACAAGACTAGACAGTATAAGCAGCAGGGACAATGCTGAGCTGACAGCATAGCTGTAAGAGGAACGTAGCAGGCCAACACTTCACTACATAAACCTAGAACATCTAGACTACTTATGCCTAGTCTGCATCCACAGTTGATACTTTAAATGCAGCAATGAAGGATATGCAATGCATTTACTTAAAAGGGAATATATAACAAAGCAGTCAATCACATGATTGCATTCTGAATATGATTTCAATGCAATTGCTAAAAACATTTTTTTTCTGTTTTTGACACAGGTGAAGAGGCACTCCATGAATACCTCAGAACCAAAGCTGTTACAGTAGAATACTAGGATTCTAGGATCACCACAGGATTTATTTTTTTAATCAGATCATTTTCATATCTCTAAACATACAGAAGATCCTCCATATGGACATAATAAGGATACAACATATCCAAACTGTTTCCTGTTTTATACATATTTCATACATGATCAGTCTTTTACTTGCCAATTACTTTGTGAAAAAAATATATATGCAATGTTGTAGCAGCATTGGTGATTCCTGTCAAATAAGGTTTTATGATGCAGCATTTTATGCATTACAAGCTGCATTTTTTTTATTCAAAAAAATCATTGGTGTAAAAATGTTTAGAATTTCTTTGGAATTATATTGATAAATAATATAAATGTGCTAAACCATTTCTGAGCTCTACATGTTTCTACTTTTTCTAGCTGCTACTGTTGTAGTACGATTGTTTTTGCTCTCTGGTGTCTTTATGTTTTGTTCCCCATTCGCCTTTGTTTTAAAATCAACTGACATTGTAAGTTTCTTAGTTTGTTGTAGCACAAAGAATGGCATTGTACTCAATTTTCAAGCATCACCACAAAGATGAATATAGGTATAAAACCACATAAAGATGCTTTAACTTATAACAGTTATCTGTTATTTTTTTTTTTAGAGTAAGATAGGGTAGAGTAGGATAAAACTATATATAGGTGGACATTTCTTTAAATATTCCAGATGTGGTCTGACCAATGATTTGTACAGGGTCAGGTTAAAGCAGGGCAAGTTATGGTTGAGGGGTGAAGATATAAGTGGAATGGGAAATTACAAGCTTTTCTCATCTATTATGATGGAGGTGTGGGGTCTCACCTGTTCTGCCTGCTTTGTAAAAGAATGTGACATCTCTAATAACCACTTTCTGACTAAGAGGAGTCTTGGTACTTTTTCTAGATCCTACTTTGTTCATAGGTTTATTTACATCCTGTAATGATGAAATACCTTCTATTCAGGATTGCAGTAATATATATACATAATTCATCTCCATGTTGTTCTCACCTGTGTGGGTACTGGGAATCAGTAGCATTTGTAGGAAGGGGAACTGATAGAAGAGTGGCTGCATTGTTTATTTTTGCATAATAGCACCAATTGTGTTTTTTTCTGGCCTTAATTACCTTTCATTGAAATCAAAATTATAATATTTAGAAAAAAGTTATCTACTGATCACTATCACTATTTTTGCCAATTCAATGATCTTTACCTAATCTTCAACATTTTCTGTGTCATGAGTTCCAGCTGGAACCTATGGGTTTTTCATTGCCTGAGGCCATCTGAAGCATAAAGCTCTGGACTCACATTTCCTAATCTGTTGTAGGAATTTAAATGTGAGAAGTCAGGATACAACCACAGGAGCTAGGTGCAGTGTGCTTACCAGAGCTCCCTGGTATTACTGCTGTGCTTTGGTACTCTACAGATGATCTGTAACTACAATAGGAAGACCAAGGCCATTTAATACATTTTGTCAACCGATAGCTGTACTTTTGATAAACTACTGTGGAATTGTTTAATGAAATACTATTATCCTTGGGAAAATATTTTTTTTTTCCTTTTTGTCTAATATATGTTTATTAGTTTAAAGAAAACACAGATACAAAAAGAAAACGCACAACAAAACAGTTCACTAACAGACATGACAACGTGAACAAAATGGTACATTTCAGGAAAACAGTCCACCCTGCGGAAGGAGCAGCCCACAGCCTGCTAGGATATATGACTTAATTCATGCCATGGATTCCATTTCTAGTCTTTACCCCCCACGTAAAAGGAGGAGGGATGCTCCCCCCAAAAAATTAACAGGTTAAAGAAAAACACCTTTTACATAATATAGGAGGGTTATCGATAGTTCCTCTTTAAATGAATGTACACTGGCTTGTATAGGCGGTGCATCTACCAACCACATCAGTGTAAAGTACACATTCTAACATCAGGGATCAATCACTCCCACACACAACTACACAGGTCAGCCTTGTTACTGGGAAATATTTGTAATTCCAAACACATCTGTACAATGTAAAGTGACATAGAGAACATCTCTCACATTCATAGTATATCTCCCCACCTATTGTGTGTTACTTCCCCCACCTCCTTCATTGTAAGCTCTTCAGGGCAGGGTCCTCTCCTGCTTTGTCAACTTCTGTAATTTGCAATGAACAACACTGCGGTATATGTTGGCGCTAAATAAAAACTTGTTTATTAATATTTGTATAAACCTAACATGTGACTGGTGGAAATTGTTAAAGGATTTGATTTTAGTACCCAGGTGTCAGTTCCTGGGCTCTATTGTCAGGCTGTTGTCTTATATCACATACTGATCATCACCTGATAACATTCAGTAACTGATCCCCTGCCTGACCCCCCTAATCAGACTGCTAAACACAAGCAGGTGAGGATCTGTGCGCCAAACAAATAGCCGGCAGTACAGTGATGACGTCACGCATCCCTCAGACACAGCCGTCCATGATAGATGAGGGCAGAAAAAAAAATTTCCTCGGCTACATTTCGTTCTTTACATAGGCTGCTATAAATTGAAATGTTGCTGTCACTTTTTTTAACACCATTGTAAGGAGACAAGTGGAGGGGATCTCCTGCCATATTTAGGTATCATTTATTAATTTAAAAAAAAAGTGGGGCCCTCTAGTGGAAGGATTTATGTACTGCACTGTGTATTTGTGAATAAGAGGTAGGGATCACAGACAGTACAGAAAAGTAGCAGTGGGATGAACAGATTACTTTCATTATTTTTATATCACTAACATGATATGTTAAATAGCATCTTGTATAGGTCCATGCAAATCAGACTTGTCCACCTAAAATTAAAGTTTGTTTTTGGACTATTGTAGGTAACACTAATAAGAAAGAGCATGTAATCTCCATGCAAATAGTGCTCTAGCTTGTGATTTGATTGATAGGAATCTCATTTTGTTTCATTTTAGCTCCAATTGTCTATGCACATTTTAAGTGCTTCATACATAAATGTAGCTATTGGTGGGTGGTGAGGTTTTGCTGACTTGCTGATTATGACACACACTTACCGGTTTTTAGTGTCCTGCAGCCATATCAGGTCCAGGATCCTGTCAATGCTGCATTCCCTGAATCCATTCCAGTTTCACCGTAATCCTTTTATGCCATTGGGCGGCCACACATAATGTAACCCCTGTGCTTGCAGTGTATACAACATCTATGTCTATTTGGTGTAAGCAAAAAGCCACCAGAAACACAGGAAAAAATGTAATCAAAAGCCAACTAACTTTCCAAAAAAAAGGTGTGTGGTTTGCTGCTTCTGGGTACACATAGCAGACTTTGCAGTATGCCCAGCTCTGTGGTTTCACATTGTAGGTGTGAAAGTGCCCTTGGGGTGAATCTTGCTCTATGGCAGGGGTGTCAAACTCAAATACACAGTGGGCCAAAATTAAAAACAGCTCTGCTAAAAAAATAGCTCCGCTACTATAATTCTCTGCTTCTTTAAAACAGTCCAATGCGGGGCCACGCATAGGCAGAGGGCCCGCTGGTCTATAGACGCAAGTGATGCCGGGAAATGTAGCAGCGGCGCTTTTTCAATGCAGCGGCGGGCAAGCCGCAATTCATTTAGGATTCCTTTGGGGGCCAAAAAAAAAAAAAAAGGACAATGTAGGCCAGATTTGGCCCTCGGGCCAGACATTGACACCCTTGCTCTATGGGGGTAAAAAATAGGTCACATTCACCTGTGAATAAATGGTGAATGATCTTGAACTGTAAATGGGAGACAATGTGAAATCCTGCTGAGCCAGTCTCTGTCATAGTCAGGAATGTGAGGTATGACATGAATGGGAGGGAAGGGCCAGCACAGTCTAAGCGGTGTCAGGAATGGTCGCTGACAACTCTAAGGTTTATCACATGAGGAAGGGGGCAGCACCAAGCCCTCAGAAACTCGTTTTATTTCTTTGATATTCATTGCCATTTACAGGACTACGTCCCGTTTTATTAAGGTTTCCCCTTCAACCCTGGGCAGCCCCATATGAAGTGGTGACGTGTCACTGCTTTCATTTCTGTCCCAGTCACCACAACCCCCTCACAGTGTACACACAGAACGATGTGAAACCGTGACGTCAGCGGCCCAAACTCTCTTCTCATTCGCTAGACGTGGAACTGCGGTCACCTGGATACGGAAGCACCTCCTATACGCCATTGTCCCCGGCACGCACGAAACTGGCTTGTGACTTCACATCCCTGTCAGCACGAAAGCACGCCCCCTTCCGTACGCATGCGCAGGTTTTTGCCGTCTGATTTTAGAACAGGGGGAACGGTATGACCCGGGGTGATAACAGTACCATGGAGCCGGGACAGGAAGGGTCAGCAGCCAGGTAATACTCGGGTACTCATTTAGTGAATGTCCTTCTCCATGTAGCCTGCTTCCTGTAGTCGCTGCTGTGCAATATGACTGCTGTCACCTGTATAGGTGAAGTGCCAGCTACCCATACACAGGGACAGGAGATGGATTTGTGCTAATGGTGGTATTAGAAGTCTCCTCATTGTATACAGCAGGCATTCTTATCTCCATCAGTGATACCAACACATCTGACATCTATACATGAGACCCCGGTGTACGGGTAGAGTGATCGTCAGATCCATGGCACGCTGGTAGAGTGATGGTCAGATCCATGGCATGCCAGTAGAGTCATAGTCAGATCCATGGCACGCTGGTAGAACGATGGTCAGATCCATGGCAAGCTGGTAGGGCGATGGTCAGATCCATGGCACGCTGGTAGAACGATGGTCAGATCCATGGCACGCTGGTAGGGCGATGGTCAGATCCATGGCACGCTGGTAGGGCGATGGTCAG
>NC_092859.1:78121533-78126450 GCF_032062135.1 Pyxicephalus adspersus | reverse complement strand
ATCCATGGCATGCTGGTAGAGTGATGGTCAGATTTATGGCACACTGGTAGAGTGATGGTCAGATCCATGGCATGCTGGTAGAGTGATGGTCAGATCCAGTGTTCTCCCCAGACCCTTTTAGCTGGGCGCACCACTCAGCACTTTTCAGCAACTACCCGGCTGTTTTTGGGTGCTTACTGATAAGTTGCGTCACAATTCAAGGGCTTCCACCCACCTACAATTTCTTACCACCCAGCTTAAAAAAATTTCCTTGAGCACTGAGATCCATGGCACGCCAGTAGAACGATGGTCAGATCCATGGCATGCGGGTCAAGTGATGGTCAGATCCATGGCACTCCGGTAGAGTGATGGTCAGATTCATGGCACGTTGGTAGAACGATGGTCAGATCCATGGCATGCCGGTAGAGTGATGGTCAGATCCATGGCACGCCGGTACAGTGATGGTCAGATTCATGGCACGCCGGTAGAGTGATAGTCAGATCCATGGCACGTTGGTAGAATGATGGTCAGATCCATGGCATGCCGGTAGAGTGATGGTCAGATCCATAGCATGCCGGTAGAGTGATGGTCAGATCGAGTGTTCTCCCCAGAACCTTTTAGCTGGGCGCACCACTCAGCAGTTTTCAGCAACTACCCGGCTGTTTTTGGGTGCTTACTGATAAGTTGGGTCACAATTCAAGGGCTTCCACCCGCCTACAATTTCCTACCACCCAGCTTAAAAAAATTTCCTTGAGTACTGAGATCCATGGCACGCCGGTAGAGCGATGGTCAGATCCATGGCACATCGGTAGAGCGATGGTCAAATCTGTGTTTAGCAGTGTGTTATGGAAAAGAATGCAGTGATCATAGATCACCAATTTCTGCTGTACCAAGATACATTCACACCTTTAATAACTGTAGTGAAATCAATGATACTGTGAAATCAATGATTAACTGCCCAGTGAAATCAATGATACAATGATACAATGATGATCAGTGATACAATGTATACTCCTACAATGTGTACGCATTGAATGGTTTATTGGACAATGTGCAGTAGTTCTTGGCACATCTATAGGACTTTGTGTTTGAATATGGAGATAGTACTGACCTCTCATTTATTTCATGTCTTGGACTTTTGGTGCATTGGTGGCATCGATCTAAAGAGTGTTAGAAACAAGTGTGTGTTTCAGATAAACACATTGGATTTGATTTACTAAAGGAGAAGTTCCTTGAGCCTGTGGTAATTTTGAATACCAAATTACGTGCAAAGGAGATTATAAAAACAGGATTTTTGTTTTCATATGATTGAATGATTGCAATTAATAAAGCTTGACCTCATTCACTTAGCCCAGGGAACATTTACTTTGCAAAGTGAACTTATTTTTTTGGTAGAATAGTTTTTTTCTTTAGTAAGTAACATTGTTGTCTTTGTGAATGTCACATATTTTTGGGTCCTAATTGAATGTTTATGACACATTTGTGATTCGTTAGATCAGGGGTCGGGAAACTGCGGCCTTTAGGACAGATACGGCCTAGCTGGTAGTTTGTCCCGGCCTAATGCCCCCTGGCCGATCCGGCCTAATGCCAGGGGGCATAAGGACCTACTGGAGCTGCCAGAGCTTCAGTGCCGCCTTCTTGCTGTGGCTTCCCTATTTACCGTGGCAGGCCTGATACTTCTGCGGCCGCGGTAAATAGGGACTGCTCCCTGAAGGTAAATCCCTCTCCCCGCAATGCATATGGAGGAGAGGGATTTCACTTCAGGGGGCGTTCCCTGGTGGTTGGCAGAGCCATTAGGGCAGGACTCGTTAGTGCCGCCCACCCCTGCGTTAGATAATTTATTTGCTGTGTGAATAAGAGACACTACATAAGGCATATATTGGGATGAATCATAAACTCTAATGTATATCATTGTTGGACATACTTTTACTTTCTACTGACATCCTTGTGGAACACTAGGGCTATGTACACATGCTAGATGATTGTCACCTGAGATGAACAAGCATGATCATCATGGTGAAAAATCTAGTACAGCTTTCCCTCAATGTCGTTTACTTTTCTATCCTTGTGGATCAAAGTACAACTTAGCGGGGATGACTGCTGTACTTTCCCATGGAGAATAGTACAGCAGTGTGCCTCTCACTCATCCTACCCCATCCTCCCCCAACGGGACAGAACAGCACTGTGTGTACGTATTCTCATTCATTCTCCTGTCATTGGAAACAATCTTTTCCAGTGATAATATTCTAATATACATAGTTTGTACACGAGCCAAGCCTTATTCAGACCTTTTTTTCTATGTGTTCAGGTGTGTTGCTGGTTTAATACAAATGACTGCATGGGGGGACACAGCACATCTGTTAACATGTAAAAGCAATGCGACAAAGGCATGAATTCAGCCTAAGTACTGTGTATTATATTAAATAAAAGTGACATAGGACATTTATATATAAAAGTTTTCACCCTAGTTTCTCACAAATGTTTCTAATAATTCACATTTTTTTAAATTAAGTGTTTAAAGAAAAGTGGTGTCCCCCTTGAGGATTCAGATAGATGTTCATGGTGGAGAACCAGTACAGTGTTCTCCCCAGCCCCTTTTAGTTGGGCGCACCCCCCAGCACTTGTCAGTAGCCACCCAGCTTTTGGGTGGTTACTGAAGAGTTGGGTCACAGTACAGGGGCCCCCACCGCCTACAGGTACTTCCCACCCAGTTTAAAAAAAGTCTGGGTTAAACACTGCAGTAATATTTTTACTTTGAACATTATTTTTCTGATTGCCTTTCTAGTCCTTGTCTTGGGATGTTTGATATGTAATACTGAGTGTCAGCAGTTGGTGTTAAAGTGTAACTTATATTAAGGGTCTTCACACTTCTCTGTTTCCTGAAAATGCAATTCAAGTAGAAGTCCCATTCCTACTTATACAGCTGTTTCACAACTACATGCTGCCAGTGCCAACTACATGCCTGCTCTGAGTGAAATCAGGGGGAAACTACAAGGCCCTATTCACATTTGTCACACATGCTACATTGTGTGCATATAGGTATGAATGGGCTCTGCAGCAAATGTGAGAATTGCATGCCTAGAGAATTGGTTTTCTAAAGGAGGGCCCCAAAACATTTAGTTTTTTTTGTAGTCCAAAAAACCCATCATGAGAGAATTATGAAATTACCAATTGCACCTCTCTATTTTTTAAATTGCTTGTTGCTTGGTTGTTTTCATGTAAGTTTGGTTTAAGTCATCGACCTGGAAAAAGTATTTAGGATAAAGACGTCTGACTTTTGTTTGATTTTCATATTATATGTTTCCGGGTCTTTAAATATTGAAGTTTTTATATATTTCTCCCATGGTCAGGAGTTTAAGCCCGCCTCTTCCTATGTGCCTATTTCTCCAGAAATGTAGTGGGCAGCCCTGGTGACCAATGGAGAGTTAAGAGAAGGCAAAAGTAATCTCTTGAGCTTGTATAGATTTGCATATTAAAGATTGCCAGGTTTTCAATACCCGGCACATTCTTGAAGAAAGCTGAAGCATCTGGATGCCTATTATTAATATCTGCTGACAGAATATATCTATGTATGTAAAGACTATAGTTGTGTGTATATTTTATTTATTTATTCTATGTATATGTAATATATGTATTATTTATTTATTTTTAAGGTACTGTTATTCTTATGGATGTCATCATGTGTTTACGAAATGAATTAACATTTATTTGTATTTACTTTTAACACTAAGGGCTCAATTTATAATTTTGGGATTTCCTTGTGTGAATCTTCAAGGTCCATGTGTTTCAATAGCAATATTTGATTCCCACCAGGGAATGTTTGAGGGCATATCAGATTCCTTGTTTTATATATATATTTAGAGCTCTAACATAATAATTGAATACCTTTAGCTTGTTGTATGAAAACTATAGACAATCCATAAAGCTCTCACCTTCAGTAGTCCAGTCTGCTCCTTCTTCTCTGATGTTGGATTCAATTTTTCTGACATTTTTATAACTTTTTAAATTTTTAATTAAACTTCTAGTACTACTAGTGAAATACTTTTTTTTACACATAAAAAATGTATGTGTAAATGTTCGAGTATTCCCACAGAAGTAACAAATAATTTTTGTGCAAAATGTTATTTTCTAATATTTTACTTTACAAAGCAAATGCAACACCTGCAAATCCTGTTTGTCCCAACATAATCAGATTAAATGTAATTAGAATGTGTGCACTATTACTCATATAATAGTATAATTTTCTCTGGTAAATACAAACCGTACTGCATGCAACATGTTTATGTGTTTTCTCCTCTGATGAAATGTTCACAATCAGAAGAGTAAATACCCTAAGAACATTTCATTTTGCCCCATTTACACAACATCTGCAGCTTTATTTATTGTGTGATATTATCCACAAAACCAAGGATGGACTTTTTGGTAATTTAATATTGTACATGCAGTTCCTGTGAAAAAATAGCTATGCAATTTTTTTTTTTTTTTACAAATAACCCCCCTATGTTTCTATCTCAATTGGGGTTATGGGGAAGGTAAAAAGTTTCTGCTTCACAGGTAAGCCATTTCTCTACCTTACCTAATTTTGGAAATAGGAATTTTGCATGTAAGATAACAAAAAGCCTGATCATTTGATATTGAAGGGGATGATCTGATATTGGATGATCGTTCTCTATGCCTAATCTTTTAGGAAGGTGAGTGGCACTGTTGGCATTTCTTAACCAAATGGTAGATTTTTAGTCAGCCTGCTGCTAAAATTATCCTTCCTAGTACAGCTATTTATATTGACTTGGTAGCATTGGAATATAGGTCCACGTGAAACTTATATTTCATTGGACAGTCCAGACAGATTTCTTTTATATCTGTTAGGGTATACAACAATATATAATTGAGTATTTATACTATAGAGTAAAAAAAGATCAACGTCAGTGGAGAAATGCT
>NC_092859.1:78096690-78117704 GCF_032062135.1 Pyxicephalus adspersus | reverse complement strand
CCACTAAATACTTTAATCTTTGTCATTGTGCCTAAAACATTGGATCATAACTTAATTGGCATATCTGAAAGGTTGCTTGTTGTGAGTTTTTAGGTGTAATTGTTTGTCTAGTTATGGTTTTGCACGGATAAATACATATTTCAATGGAAAGTTTGTAGTGTTAAGGCTTCAGTCAATACAGAAAAAGATGCTTTTTGCTGCTTGACCTATTAAAGACAGAGCAGTACTGTTAGAATGTGTGGGCTGCTCTTTACAAAATTTAGCAGTTCTTGTATTATTATTTTTGCAGGGAGTAGTTCAAAAGCTGATCCTACCGTTTAAAGTAAACTTGAGATTCTTCTTTGCATCAGTGCAAAGTCTTCTGTCGTCATATGTTTAGTAATGTACGTGGTACTGTGCAAATACCAGGGAAAAAAACTGAGCCTAAATCAAGCACTGGGCAGGGATCTTGGGCTCTATTTAGTTTAACTACACTCCTTTTCTACAACACACCAGTTTAAATATCACTTTACATCAAACAAAGGTTTATTGTCCACATTATGCTCCTAAACCATCCCGGTTGGCACAAGCCTTATCAGCTACCTTCCCTAAGGGTTTAATGTGACTTTAGGCAATGCCTGTTGTTCTGTATTTCCATTACTGTATCCGTGCAATTCAATTAACAATAATATTTTAGCCTCATAGTATTTTCTTTTAGGTTAGAACTGACTGGGAGTTATTAGGCACAACTATTGTTTTTCACTGTTAAACAGGAAGTAGAATTGGAATGTGTTGTGCTGGTATGTCAACTCATGCATACGTGGAATGATTTACGCAGCTCTTAGAAACAAAACTTTTTAAATCCTAAAACGTGCTGAAAATGAAATTTATATAATGCTGATAACCGAGATCGATATTTAATAATAAAAATAAGTTACTGTCTATTGCTGTCTATTGAGTGATGTTTTGGCTTAGTATTTTGTTTAATACTCATTGTGTTCTTTCGCAGGCCTTTCGTGTTGGAGAGGCCCATTTGTACACATAACATGCATAGCGGAAAATCGCATAACCTCAATATATAGGGAAATTAGACAGATCATTTTACAGTTGTCCAGTTTTTGAATAAACTTAGCCCCATTTATTCCAACTTTAGTGTTTGACCCTGTTGACATAGGACCACGATAATCAGTACTGATAGTTTAGGACTCTGTTTTATCTGAATTCAGTCTCATGTTGGAAGACATATTGGAAACCGGGCAATGTTACCTTGGCTTGTCTGTTTTGAGAAATATAACTTCTAGATCTGTTCTGTAAATAATGATTGGAGGTAATAATTAGATTGTAACATGGCAGCATCTACTGGGTTCTCACGTATGGGTTGGCTCCAGAATCTCACCATTAGGCACTAGTCAGTACGTGAACCTGTGAGCATAAAAAGGCTGCCATTGCTGACCTCTTGTTACCAGCTTGTTGTGTCCATTAGCCTTCCTCAGTGCCTTCTGAGTTGCTGACCTGGAGAAACAAGCACTTCAAGTACTGACTTTGCCACAGTGTTTGCATGCTTGTCCCAGGTTAGAGATCTAGAACATACAAAAGCCAGAGAAGGCCAGGTAAATAATGTAGTATTTGGCAGCCTCTATATCTCTTTTATTTATACTTTTCACATAAAGAGGAAGGATTAGGGAAATTCAGTTCTGGTTACTGTTGCTCAGTAATTGTCTCGTTTCATGGTCATGACTTTACTCTCCCAGCAGTGTTCTTAATTGATTTGTTCTGGATAATTATAAGCTAATTTGTCCCATAATTTGGTTACTGAAATTGTACAAATTGGGTATAATATTGTGCCTTGAAGGATACTCTAATGATGGAATAGTGTTCTTCCCAACAAAATTTACATCATGAAGTCACGAGGTGGACAGAATAAACAACGCCTAAAATATAATTAAATTGTAAGTTAAAGGTGCTAGCATAGAATTATAATTGTGGTTCATGTGTTTTGCTATCTGTAAATATGTTTTAATTTACAATAGTATCAGGTGAAGCTGCCTTGTGTATGGTACATGTTATCTCTGTCTATTGAGTTTTTCCAACTATTCCCACATACTAAAGTAACCTCTGACACATTGGTATAGAGCAGCATTGCCCCAGGACCCGAAATTCTCTCCAAAAGCTGAAGTTATAGTTACTATAAAAAGTTTTTAATTGTTTCTTGTCGGAGAACAATGAATCACTGTGGAATCATCATTAATATTCATTTCTTTTTGACACAGGACTAAGTTAAAGTATATCTAAATCCAAGAACAAAAATGTAAAATATGTTCACTTTCTTAAGTAACTTTCTTTAAATCTTTAGATGTGATGGTTGCATTAGTTTTTTTATTGTCACACCTTGTTACATGGCAGGGAGGAGTATGGACTGTCCAGTATATATAACCAGCAAAACTTGTAAATGCAGACACACCAGCTGCCTCAGCAGACAGATGGCTAATGGAATCTGCTCTGTGGAGAACCTTGTAAAAAAGGTCATAAAAGAAAAAATTCAGTACCTAAGAGATCATTTACAAATCATGGACGGAAGGTGCCATCTGTATATTCCCCTTTGTCTGCTCAGCAGCCTCCTTTCTAATGCAGAATGAGGGATCTTTCCATCTACACTGGGATAGATTTGCTAAACATACATAAACATTAATTAGGAACATGTTAATACCACTGTGAATGTGACATTCACTGCTAATGTATTTTTCTGATGCATATAGTTTAAATGACAGTGAATGTTTCGTAAATATTACACTCAATGCATTAGAGATATGCCCCTTGTCAGTGCTTGCAGAAGTTTTGGTGTCTCTGTTACCATGTGCTATGTCTTGATAAAAGCTGGTAAGGATAATAAGTACTGCATTCCTTGCCCCTCTTCATCCTAATGTGGTGTTATGGAGTTCCTCCATGTTATTAACAACTAGAGATCTGCTTTCCCCGATGGTGTTTATGAGGAATATATGGAGAACATATAAATCTGTATATGCCTCTCATGCCTCCGTACTTACATCCATTATACACACTCCTTTATTACTCGATAGTCTAGCCAGAAATATGTGGCAACCATGGAAAGAAAAAGGGCTGTTCCATCTTGGGAATATTATACATCCGGTGGAGAAAAGACTACTCTCCTTTCCGGAACTACAGGATAAATTTGACCTCCCACAAGCCTCTTTCTTTGCATACTTGCAGATTAGGCATTATGCCCTTTCCCATCAACAAACGCCCAGATTTACTGACTTTACTCCTTTTAAGAGAATATGTGCTGATGGTTGTTATGCCAAGGGTCTTCTTTCCTCCATTTATCGTCTTCTTCATGTGTTTGCACAGGTTTCTGTTAAATTTGTCTATATGGGCACTGGGGAGGCCATTTTGGGCTGTACCCTGGAGAGAAATGAGTGGTCAGAACTTTGGGAGGAGGCAAACAAAAGCTCAATATGCACACTCTACAAAGAAAATCTATACAAGATTTTGTTCCAGTGGTATCTTACGCCGGATGTGCTGCACAAGTTGTTTCCAGCTGTCGACCCTACTTGCTGGCGGTGCGGGTCCCAGCGTGGGACTCTGGAGCATATTTTCTGGTTTTGTCCCATTTTTCAGAGCTATTGGGATAGAGTTAGGCTACTCGGAAAGGTGACCCGGCAACTCCACCACCTTTTGGGATTGCCCTTCATGGGTCTAGCCAAATTTACACGTAAGCTTACTACACATATTTTGGTGGCAGCCTGTACTTTGATTTCGACCAAATGGAAATCTACATAGCCTCCCTCTTTAGATGATTTGCATACTCGCATTCAGGAAATCCGTTTGATGGAGTATTTGAGTATTTGGGTTTGGGAAACCTGGGATGCCTATTATTCTCGCCTACAGGTTTAACATGGTAATTTGAATATATGATTCTGTGAGCTCCTCACTCATCATCGCCTTGTTAGCCCTTTCTTTCCCCCCACTTAGCTAGTTGTCATGTTAACAGTCTGATTTTCTCCTTTTGTTAATATTTTATGTATATTTGATTGTTACTGCTCACCATAATCACCATTTGGGACTGTATTCATTAAACTACAGTTCTGCTACTGTTGTTCATATACGTGATTTATGTGTCTACCGATCTCTATCCTGTACACTATGTTTATATTTATGTTTTTTCATGTTTTCTTTTTGTACATGAAAATTGTTTAATAAAAACTCAAAAAACGTTTCAAAAAAAGTACTGCATTCCACAAACAACATTTATAAATTATTTCGTGTTGGGCTTGATTGTCTCTGTGATCACTTTTCAGAATCTTGTGTAAACTATTACCTCCACCAATCATTAAAACACAAATACTCTGATTCTTTCCCTATATATCATAGCTCTGCTAAATTGTAGTAGTAGTAGTGCAACAGCCAGCAAAATGCCAAAGGTTGCTTGTCACTGTCACTTTGTTGTGTTCACTTGTTCACTAGAAAGTACAACACAAAGCAGTAAACATTGAGCTGAACTTTGAAAAAGTAATTTTTATGATCCTAAGATGAGTTTCTTACAAGTTGATAAGTACTGCCAGCTAAATTTGCGTCTGTGCGTCATCTGTAAAGTGCAAGGGTGAAATGGGATTGATTTCCGATGATTGGTGCGTATAGTGACTGAGATTTCTTGGTTGTTCCATGCTGGTGTTTTGTGTCTGGAAGATTGTGGGATATAAAAGTATCTGATCCTTATAGGTAGGTGTCTTTCAGTCATTTTCTAATTGTCAATTTCTCCTAAAAATCATATCAGATTGTAAATGATAAGCAATAAATATAGAGGGCTGAGAATGTAATTATCATTTTCTCTTCTATGATTCTAGTTTTATAACTTTCCTGGTTGTGCAGGTTCAATCTGTAGGTGAATTCTGTCTTGTCATAATGTTGTAGCTATTACTTCATTTATTAGGAAATATAAAAATCTCAGCCCACGCTGAATCTTCTTAATTAAGTTTTTGTTATGCCTTTGCCTACCACTATTTCTGCCTTTATTACTGGGTGTAATACTTGTTTATACACTTCCTGTAACAAGCTGACGGGTGTCTCTTATTTGTTCTTCACTGTCACCCTACAAGGGGTCATGCTGACACTGACTCATTGTCCAGACTTGGCCCTCTGTTTTCACTATCAGTAGGCCAGTCCAATGCAATAACGTACAGCAGACACTTGTTTAATACACAGTAATATAGCAAATAAAACATGTACTTAGGGTTGAAATGTTGCAGTTAGGTTAACCTGTACTGAGTGACATATGGACTACTTTAATATTATTTTTAAACAGGATTTATATAGCACCAACATATTACACAGCACTGTACAATAAATAGGGGTTGTAAATGACAGACAGTGACACAGGAAGAGGAGAGGACCCTGCCCCAAAGAGCTTACAATCTAATAACCTGGCTGTATATGAAATTGTCAGGAAAATGTCAGAGCTCCTGATCTGTAATATGCAGAAAACTGCACCGCTCATTGTTCCCACTTTCATGGTATCTATCCACAGACGGAGGCTTCTCCTAGGTGTCATCAGCCCCAAACATATTGCAGATCCCAATCCACATACTGTAGATCCATTGTTTGATGGCAGGGACAAAGTACATCAGAGACACTTTTTGCATGCTAGTAGGGCTTTTTTTCTTATTCTCTTGGCCTACATTTTTGTTTCCAGATCTGTACCTCACATAATATTAGAGTTACTGGTCCTTATACAAGATCAACAATGGCAGCCTCCCTTATGCTCTCAGTGCAGGTTTTTAAACACCATTGAAAACTCGAGGACCTGGTGAATTATTGGAGAATGTCAGATTTAGTTTTTTTATAAATACTCCCCTAAAACCTGGGGTGACTTGTATAAAATTTTCAAATAAGATTGAGTTGGCTTACAATTTTCTTTTAGTATTGTCACGAGAACATGTATGTAAGATCTGTTTAGTCCCTCACATGCTTATATTCTCCAATTTTTTTTCTACACATTTAGGGGTCATCAGAACAGTATTAACCCATTCCTGAAAGAGGAGCTGCTGCATGATGAGTGACCACCATGAGGGGCCTATTATTATTTGTACCAATGAAGATACAGTAAATGGGAATGTTGCCTTGAATGCAGTTCAGTCTGACGAATTTGTCACTCTATTGCTGAGCATGGTTCCTTTAGTGTGTCACAAGGGCCAGGAAGACAGACTGAAGAAAATCAACGGATTGTCACCCACTGGACATGGGTTTAACATCCGAGCGGATCAGCATTTGGAATACCACCACTTCTCGGAACCAAACTACCTTGGAAATGGCTCTCACTGTTCAAACATTTGCAGTACGAGTTATGACTTTGATAGTTATGACTATTGTGATGGGAGGGAGGTATCGGAAACAGATGCCATGCTGCAGGACAGTCGGACATCTGGGGATGAGGATACTGATGCCCTGGTGGAGGGCAGAAAAAAGGTGCCAAAAGAATCTAGCTTTGCCATGGCGCTCCAAATACTTGTGCCATTCCTTTTAGCAGGGTTTGGAACTGTGTCGGCCGGAATGGTTCTGGACATTGTACAGGTCTGTTTCAATATTTTTTTTTATTCACTAAATTTCTATTTACTAAAACAAATATAAATTTATGTATTTTTTTCTTTGGCCTTTTCAAAAAAGTGTCGAGCAGTTTTCAGCAACCCCCTAGCTAAATCTTTTTATGGTACTATACTATACTATACTATACTATACATCATCAGTTTTTCTGTACTCCATTTTCCAAATATATGCTGGTCCATGCCAGGTCCTGGATCTTCATATGGGTTCAACCCAGCTTTGAGTAGGTGACACCATCAGCCTACTCACTGGGCAGTAAGGTATGGTCCACACACTGATGAGCTCGCCCCTATTCTCACTTCTTGTTCCACTTATCATTGTGTACATTTTAACTGCAGCAGAATTTGTTTTGTTGTGTTACCTCTCCCTCTCCTAGTCCTATGGCTGCTCTACTGGGGATTACAATAAGCTGTAAAGTTTGTATGTATGTAATAATGACTACTCTACTGCATTCATAAGTTGTTATATCTACCTTGCGCTAATCTTAAGTGCATATAAATCCAATTTTTTTTTTACTTCTTGATAGTGGTTTTGATTTTTAGAGTAAGTTAAGAATTGGGTTTGGTTGTTCAATTATTTCTGCTATGCAGGACACAGTTAAAGAAAACTTTCCATCGCTTCTGACACTATTTTCAGTATACATATATATATGGGGAGTATATAGGGAGGTTGCATTTTTAAGCAGATTAATTCCAGGTTTGAAAACTCTTGTCCTGCATTAGAAACTTTGTTATAGATAAATACAAGAGCTACCATTGCTGACCTGTCCTTGGACAAATGCCAAGTGTCACATTGTCAAGCTGCTCCAGTGGGTTCATTGCTCCTTAATTGCTGACGTAAATAAACATTTTTGACTTCAGCAGATACAGTCAGACAGCTAGCATTGCTAGATGAAGATCACCAGAGGCTGTCTCCACATTTCTTTTACGAAAGGTTTTCACATTCAAGCCTTGCACATATTAGATGTATGTACATGTTCCTCTCCCACAAGTGCACATTCACTGCAGGTAACTGTAATTGCTGTGCGAACACACTTTGCCAACACCCCTGATACTGATCCTATTTCAGTGTGTAACATATATAATACTACTCAATGTATAATACTACTCAAACTGTTTTTAGATTACCTGAGGCAACTACACTTTTAACTTCTAAACTTTGCCCTATTACAAAGCAAACTGATTATTAAAGCAGCAAGATTTTTTTGGCTTGGAATTTCTATGAACTTTTTTGGTATCATCTAGCCTTAGGTACTGCTCTTAGTCTCAGGTTACTAGGTTCAGTGCTTCTTTAAAACCTGACTACCTGCCTTTGGAAAATAAAATGCTGCCTCCAGCAATCAGAGGATAGAAGCAGCATGAAAATTCCTTAATGTGATTAAGTCAAGCCACATAAATAATAAAGTGACTGCAACTTTTCCATTACGTAATTCTTTCAGCTGACTTCTCTTAGCATGCATAAAGGGGTATTCCACTTTTACCACTAATATACTTATATCCAATAAATGATAATAATTCAAGATAGCAATCCCTGCAGGATTAGGAAAAAGTATTTCAACTCCTTCATTTGCCACCAATCTTAAATCATGAAGTTGGGATAAACTGTTCCAGGTTAGGTGCCTATGATTAGAATCCCCTCAAGAAATATGCAGGTGGAGCATGTCTTTTATAAACCTCATAGGGATCTAATATTTGGTTTGCTTTGCTAGTGACCAGTGTTGTGAAGAACATTCAAAAGTCCCCAGAAAGAAGGTTGTGGAGCCTATTAGTCTGGCAAGAGGTTTAAAATGATTGCTAAATCAATCATTTCACTGAAAAGAAAATTATCTACGAGTAGCATAAATCCACAAATAGGGTTGCTTTTTGGACAGCTAACATTTTTCAAGTCAACTTAAAAAAAAGTTTGCATCATATCAAAGTATGAATGAAAAGAATGTGAAGCCATCTGTCTGAAAGTTGTAATTAAAATGTATCCTAAGGGCAGGTTCACACTTGCTGAGTGCTCCCCATAGCTGGCATCTTGCCATCCGCTCGAGGACAAAAAGAACCAACAATTGCACATTTAGCAGCTGGCGGCAGTGAGCGCTCCTCCTGCTGCTCACTGCAGCCCCTATTCATTACCTATGGGGGCTGCTGCAGGGAGATCCTACATGTAGCATCTCCCTATGTATCCGCAATACCTGGTGTGAGGAAAAAGTAAACGCACTGCAACCTTGCTGCCAGTGTGAAGCCCTAAAAATGACAATAATCCAAAGTACACTAGCAATCACCAAAGGAATGGCTCAATATGGGGAGGAAAAACGAGGAAAAAAAGCTGGTCCATTTCATTGTCCAAAATTGCATGGGAACTCTGGCTACTGTAAAGTTTTCAGAAGTAAAGTACAGGTTGTTTTTGCACAAACTAGTTACTCTTAGTATGAGCAAAGTTCAGGTTCACATTTAACAATAGAATAACAAGTTTGACAAGGCTGGAATATTTGTGAAGCTGAGGTCACTGTTCAAGATAAGAATTTTATGTATCACTGTGCCAAAAACTGTGGATAGTCAGAGCAGCACTTCCAATTAATTTTATATGAAAAACTATAGTCATCTGAAAAGTATACATAAATTTGTTGTTGTTTTTTTAAAGTGTGTTTAAACAGGCAAACATTAAATCTTTAGTCAAACCGTGCCCACAGAATAAAGCAATATACTTTAAAAAAAGACATTTTTTAATCAGTAAACGTAAATATAATTATATTTAATAATAATATATAACCCCAGACCATAACATTTCAATTACTATGCTTCACAGTTATGTGGCATTTCTACTGAAATTTTCTCTTTGGTTTGCATCAAAAATACTTTTTCTATGGCTAGGTAACTTTATTATCTTTTTTTTAGGCCAGTCAAGAACATTGTTTCAGAAAGCTTGGTATTGCCTAAAGGTTGAACTGTAGTCTTGCTCTTCTTGCGCAGCAATGGTTGTTTCAGCACCCCTCCAATGACATTTAAAATGATACACGCTTTCGTTTTGTGTATTGAATTTTAGTTCCAACTGTCACAAAAGGTATAACCTCAATTTGACTTAAAACAGATACAGCTGAGAGGTCAATAAAATAGTATAAGAATAGTCACACCTATAACAAATGTGAGCCGAATATAACAAAATCAGTACGTTACATAAAGCTCTCCCAAACACAGAATGATGGTTTTTGAGGCTCTCAAATACCAAAATCAGTGTTCATTTAAAGGCTTACTTGAATCCACAGAATAAAATACAAATAGTTTAACACAGAAAAAGGAGAAGAACATACAAAAAAAACCCAATTGCTAACATAAGAATGAATGATAAAAATCCAGTGTGCATTCATATTCATGGGTATTAAGCACAGCCTTGGATATATATTTATGGTGGATTTTTCAACGGCGCTATATTTGTATCTACAGTAGTTTACTGACTAGCATCGGAAGCATGCTAACAGATATAATGATACATAACATAGATACTACATAGCTAATACATAGAAATGAATGACAATTTGCACACTCTGCATCAGAAGAATTACTGTGCTTTGTATGTGCACCAGGTGACAGTGTCTAGTAATAAGCCTGGGCTTGTCACATTTGGCTTTATTTCACTAACCGGGTGCAGTAGTATGTAGTTCAGAAAGCATTGCCAGCCTGTTCTATGTTGTCAGTTTCAGACTGTTCATATAATGTTAAAATCCTAAACAATTCAGCCCGTGACCATAACTGTGTTTTTGATTTTGGTCCATTATATGTTTGAGTTTGACACCCCAGCTATATGCAGTAACACTAATTCCAGGTCAACCATCTTGTTTCTGGGCAGAGATGTAAGTTTTTTTATATTTTTGTGTGAGTGTTTTAAACAAAGGCATATTTTATTTAAGCATTCTAGTTCTTTTAAAACCTAGTCGTTAAGATAAAAAATAGATATAGCTTACATAAGTATTAAAGAATAATTTTTCATGACTACCCTTGAACCTTGGAGACGGATGGCGTGAACGGACTATCATCAGTCCAAGCCATCCAGGTGCTCTAAAACAGTGGTCACCAACCTTTTCGGACCCACAGACCACTAAATTTACCGGCTCCAGACCGCACATGCGCTGGGAGCCGGGTATCACACAAAGGGGAAGAAACTTCCCCCATAGTGATGTCATGATGCCAGAACCCACCCACTCTCTCATCGCAGACTCAGACCTGTGATGGGAGAGTGGGCAGGTTGGGTCCAGGGACACAACCCGCCCACACAACAGGGTCCTTCTCCTGACCCCACTTGGGAACACACCGGCCAGAGCCGCGGATCACCAGAATTTTCAAGAGGACCAGTAGTGGTCCGCAGACAGCTGGTTGGTGACCGCTGCTCTAAAAGGTTGCCTATACTAATGAAGGTTGAGGCTGTGTAGCAGTATGTGTCTCCTGTATTATCAAAATAACTGGCCTTCTAGTGCCTGATTTATTAAGGCTCTCCAAAGCTGCAGAGGATAGACTTTCATCAGTAAAGCTGGGTCATCCAGCAAACCTGGAATGAATCTGGTCCAGGATTGAAAACATTTGCTAACAAATAGCAAAAGGCTTTAGAAATCCATTCTTTATTAAATAGGGCCCTTAGTCTTCACATAATGACCTCCATAATGTTTCTACGTACATTAATGCTAATGTAAAAAATCTAAATTCTAGGTGAATATATTATAGATAAGTAATGCAAATCTGAAATCATGAATGCAATAGTGTGTTTTTTTTGTTTTTTTTTTATGATGCAAGGAGCGCAGGTACCTATATTTGACCCATCAATAACAATAACAGTGTGATAGGAAGAAACCAATCAATTCATCAGTTCATATGCTTACAACAAGCATGATCATGGGAACAGAATGCAGAGTAACAGATGACAGATCACTCAAACGCTCCTCTTTTCACTTTTGAGACTAAGGATATCTAGCAGCATAAAAATATTATGTATGTATTCTAGTTTAGCCTGAACTGTGGCCTCATATAACATGACAGCTACACAGAAGGCTGCTCTTATACAAAAATACCAATGATTGTTATGATTTACACACATGATACAGGAGATCTCCAAATATGTTTGTAGTCAATACTTTTTTTTAATGATGTAAGCATAAAACAGATAATTGTGTCAAGTTGATAATTTTCTTTGTCCTCTTATTTCTACAGCACTGGGAAGTATTTAAAAACCTTACTGAAGTTTTTATCTTGGTTCCTGCGCTGCTTGGTCTTAAAGGAAACCTTGAAATGACTCTAGCCTCAAGACTCTCAACTGCAGTGAGTAAATATCCACTTACATTTGTTGTTAAAATATTGCAATAGATTTCAACATACATTTTTTTTTATCTACAAAATGAATTAAAAGGAAATGATAAGTTGCTGTTTGAACAAACCAGTATAGACACATACAACAAGTCAGAAAAAAAGCAATACTGAGATATGGAAGGAACATTCACTTAACATTAAACTTCGTTCTGCCCCCAGGATGCAATTGCTAGATGATATTAAACTGAACTCCGAGAAAAGCATGTGTATACTTACCTAAATCTTGGCATGCTTTTGTATTTCTTAGAGATCTGTGAAGTATTCCAGCATGAAATTCCTCTGTACAGGAGCTTCCTGTAGTAAAGACCAGTCACCGGTGCTCTCTCTCCTTGTGCACAGTGACAGGTCTTGTATCTGCACCTCCCTTAGTAGTTTTTGCTGGCAGTATGTGTTAGCTGGCTCTCTCTGGAAGGCTATGCAATGGATGTAAACTATTGGTGGATTTTGCTGCCTGCATTTTGGTCCTTAACTCCCTTATTCTACTTTTGGTATGTGTGTTTTAGCCCTCTGCCCCATTGTTTTTTGTCTGCTTAAACTTTCCTAAGGGAATTTCCTGAAATTTTATGATAAGGACTATATTTTATCGGGTTGTGCACATCAATATAATTTGATTTATGGTATTTGAATTTCTTTTTTAATATACACATAGTTGGTGTTTGGGGTTTGAAGAGTTCTACACATATATAATAAATAGTTTTAATGTAACCCTAATAACCTCGAACATCAGAAGAAACAAATGACCAATCTTTGAAAACTAAAAAATATTTTTTTCATTTGAAAATACCCTTGCTATTCTTTGTACCTGAATCCTAATTTTAAAGGACAGATTATTGAATTAAACATATACTTTTTTTTACAAAAAGTTTTTTGTCAGTACTTTTTTACTTCAGTAAAACTTTTGTCAACACTTTTCAAAACCGAAAAATAACTTTTTGTTCGATTTTGATGTCTTTTTATATGAAATATTTTTAAAGAATAAAATCTATCCCAAACAAAAAATTAGTTTAACCCCACAAAACAAGGCAAGTATTACAATGTTATCTTAAGGAATGCTAAAGTTATCCCCAAAGAAATAGGTCCATAGTGTAAATGTAAAATTGCTTCGTTCCATTTGGGGTATACAAGTTCAAGAGATGAAATGAGCTAAATGTATAATTTGCATTCTGAAAAGTCACAGCATCCACTCCACTAGACTACCTAATAAATTATATTTTGGTCAAGTGTAATGTGCTTAGAAGGACAGGTCCTCCAGATTTCAGGAGCCACATAAAGCAAAATGTTGGCACAATAAAATTTGAAAGAGCTTTTAGTGTTATTTGAGCTTCTGACTCAGGGAAAGAAAACTAATTTGCCCAAGGTCATGCTTATAAAAAGCACCATTGAGGACAGAAATTCAGGGGCCTGCAATTTAATCATACCACTACTTCTCCTTTGAAACCTGTTCAATGCTAACACAATGTTATGAAAGAGAAACAGGAGCCTGACAAAATGGTATTTGTGCAGTTTTCGTGGCAGAAACATATCACAAGAAAAATCAATGCTAAAATAATTACTTTCAGGTAACAAATGCTGGCCAACTCATTTCTCTTTGTAAAGATTATGCGCCTGGTGTTACAGAAATAAAATGTGTCTGCCCAGTATATCCTGAGAGCGTCTGCAAAAACAGACCTAATTATGTGCTGATTGGAGAAATTTTATAACAAAAAATACAATAATAGCGAGCACATTACACCAGAGAAACAAAAAAAAATAATATCCTTAATTATGTGTCTCACTACAGAAATATTGGTTTTAAAGCTGATTGTTAAAGCATTTTCAAGACCACCAGACCCATCCTTTTCTAATGAAGAAGAAAAATAGGAATAGAAGATAAATAGGAAGCATGGCTGGTGGATAGGCAGAAGGTTACGGATACCTATGTGCATTACATTTCAGTATTATTAAACAGGATTTATATAGCGCCAACATATTACACAGCGCTGTACATTAAATAGGAAATAGGGATTGCAGAAGTGCCATATACCAGCTCTTTTGTTGGCAATATTAGAGCTATTTACAGGTACCTGTGTCTGAGTTTATATTGCCATTTGAAACCTTAATGGAATATTCCCTTTGTACATCTACTCTGACCACAAGGAAGAGCAATACTCAATCAGATGTGTTGGATTCACACTTGCTGACAGTAGGAGAGAAATTAGTGGTTTGATGGATTAATTTATACAATGTTTCTTTATTGGCCATCACAGAGACAGGGGGTGCCATGCTATTGCTTGTAAGTGCAGTAAAAAAAGAAAACAGATGGCTGTATGAATTTCAGCACTACTGGTATATAAATTAAACTCCTTTGGCAGCTAAAACAGTTCACATTTATATGTATTTCAATGAAAAACTTTCCTGAAGTTTACCAGAAACGTTTAAAAGAAAACTAACAATGATTGTGATTGTTGTTTTGCTAATTAGGTAAAATATTTGTAAAAAAAAATGTATGTGTTTTATTGCAGGTTAATGTTGGGAAGATGGATTCCCCTATTGAGAAGTGGAATCTGATCATTGGAAATCTGGCTTTAAAACAGGTATTTATGTGTGGTGCATGTTTCCACCCTACACACATTATGTTCTAACAATGGGGTACAGTCAAAATGATTACTTTCTAAGCAAAAGTTCCCTGAAAATTCAGTTTATTACATCTGCTGACAGACACACTTTGTTTTCACTCTGTAAGATAACATATTTTGCACAAGGATTTAGTTTAGTTTGGTAAGGATTGTGGTAACTTCCAAAGTCAGAAAGTCCAGGGAGTAAATCCTGGACAGGCTCATTTGTAGTGATGATATATTACATAAACTTGGGGATTTGATAAATTACAAGCAAAGAACAAAATATTCTTGTTCTTTTTTAGAGTATAAATCACAAATAGGTGGATGATGTATTTTTCCATACCTTCTGTGGATTATTTTCTGTTTCATTAATGTTCTCGCACTCTCTGCAGGTACAAGCAACGGTGGTTGGATTTTTGGCTGCTGTTGCAGCAGTTATTTTAGGCTGGATTCCAGAGGGCAAATACCGTCTGGACCACGCAATACTTCTCTGTTCTAGCAGTGTAGCAACTGCTTTTATCGCATCACTTCTTCAAGGTAAGCGTTCTGTCGCTAGAGAAGACAAGAAAGATATCTATCCTATTGAGTTTTTTTTTTCTTTGTAGATGTTGTGTTTTTTTCTCCTATTTATTATTCACCTATTCATCAGAGTATTTTTTTATCCATTGTGTCAAGTGATAAAATAGAAGTACATAATAAAGTATAAAAACTGAAAAGTAGACATTTTCCCACCATTCTTTTTTTTCGCAAGTTTTTTAAGGAGACGTTGTCACTTTGTTCTTTTAGAGTTTAATGGCATTGTCTCCTGAATAGTTCCCATTGTATACACACTGATCCACACTCCTTTGACATATACCAGTTCAGAAATACACTCCAGGTATGCTCTGGTGGCAGATGGTATCAAAATTCATCAAAGTAGAAAACCATACCCCCACCATACCCCCACGACAATGTTATTGGCCACTCAGACCTGGCAATGTTTCCCATAATTATAGGTATGCCCAGTTAAAGCATTGGAGAGAAATGATTCTGAGAAAGCAGGGATGTGTTCTAAAGGAGCGCAACACAATGGGTCTGATGTATTAAAACTCCAAGGCTAGGGAGGATACACTTTCATCAGTGAAGCTGGGTGATCAACCAAACCTGGAATGGATCTGTTCCAGGATTAAAAACATTTGCTAGCAAATAACTTTGAAGAAACCCATTCCAGATTTGCTGGATCCCCCAGCTTCACTGATGTAAGTGTATCCTCTCCAGCCTGGGACAGCTTTCAAAAATCAGGACCAATGAGTATGTTGGGCTATGTTCTCTCCAATTCATGATTTGGAAGCTTTTTAAGAGCATATTTTGAATTTCAATCGTGTTGGCCCCTGTATTTTTCTCATGCTAGGTTGCCAAATATATTTGTTACAGTGTATTTTTTTTTTATGACATGTAAACATTTTTAGTGCACAGTTAATGTTTTCTTTTGTTGGCACTTCAGGTATAATCATGGTAGGAGTAATTGTTGGATCAAAGAAAACTGGAATAAATCCAGACAATGTTGCCACCCCAATTGCTGCTAGTTTTGGGGATCTTATCACCCTTGCTATATTGGCATGGATAAGTCAAGGTCTTTACAACTGCATTGGTAAGTGTTAACACTACTACCTAATCATTTTCATTTTTAGGGTGAATGCTTCCTTGGTTCTAAACCCTTCTATATTGATGCATTGCATCAACATGTGTTGTGTGTTGTATTAAAATGCATTCGATTTAGGAAGCTGCCAACGCATCAGAACAGGCAAACAAATGTGAATGTTTCATCATTAGCAGTGCCACACACCAGAACGTATGGTGGTGAATTGCTATGCATGTTTTCCCTTTAGATGCATGTGTGTGCCATTGAGAATTACTGCAGCACACTAATGTGTATTTAGTGTGTCAACTGTAGTGAAAGATTTTGCTAAACTTAATCCCTGCATGAAAATTAAATTATTCTAAACCTGAGAACAGACATTATATATATATTGCAGCTTACCAGTCCATTTATTTTATTTATTTATTTTTGTGGCTAAGTAGATTTTCTTCCAGTACAGAAAAGTACCTAACAATTTCAGTACCCTTGTAGTTTCCTGTGTAGTAAATAGAACATTCACTCAGTGTTATCAGTTTCCCCAGCTATCCTTTATGCACCCAAGGTGCATTTAAAATATTTGTTTCTGTACATGGAAAAGCTGAAACTATTATTTAGAGCCGAAATCCCCTGTCTGTCAGTCTGCCGAAATTTACTGTCTGTCAGTCTTATTAAAAAATAAAGCAGATTGTTTTAAAAATACATTTACGTACGTGTATGTAGTCTGATTGGTTTGTTATAATCATACATTATTTATATGTTTCGGGGGATAGACAAATATATATAGCTTAGACAACAAAATGACTTTGAAATGAGATCATCATCATTTATTGGGATAGAAGGGGATTTAATGGGATAGAACCTGTTTAGTTCCCCTGGGGGTGTTAGTAATCACATACAATGTATTAGTGTTCTGGAGTTTGTCTGGGCTGTAGCCTAATCTGAGACTGTGGGCTGACCTCACCCTGGCCTTGGTCTGGCTTGTTGCTAGCCTGGCAGGATTTAGAAATTTTCATCCCGGTGTTCACATTGACATCACATTGAGAGCTGCTTGGAGCTTATAGCAGATGTCTGGAATCATCTAGCGATAGATCACCTTCCCATTTTAATTCTCACTCTGGCTATGCCTGGGTCTGTCTTACTGCGTCACACAAGTCAGCTGTCAGCTTGTATATCTAATTTAGCAACCTGCATATGTAGCTAGATTTGTTAGTAATGACTGATTAGCACATCAAAAAGATGGTGCAGTTCCTGCATAAAATCTATTTGAGAGGACAAAAGAGTAATTTAGATTTACTTTGCTAGCACATATTCTACATTGCCTGGTTATTTTTTACAAAAACAGTGGAATATTGATTTTTGTAACACTACTGAAATTTAATTAGGTGAAAATAATGAATACCACTGTCTAATTTGCATCATATACAGCCAGCCTAAAAATCATTGTATATCAACCTACAATACTTTTACAAAGTCATGGGAATATTGCTATTTCCATTTTATAAAGTACTATATAGAGATACGTTAGTGTACATGTAACATTTTAACTTGTAGTAAAATGTTGGGGTTGAAAGTGTCCCTTGTGAGCAGTATCTGCTAGCTATGTTTTTTGTCTACCACTAGAGGTCACTGTAGACCTTACAGATGTCTGTGCTTATGAGTTGAGTGCAGATTACATTTTATCATTCACTGCTTTAAATTGGGATGCCCTGTGTCAATGTGTACAAGGTTTATTGCTAAGTCTCTAGGTCTGTCATTTTTAAAGATTTAATTCTTGTCATTTTAAAAGATATTTTCTTGTCGTTTGAAAAGGTATGTACATCCTAATGTTGGTTATAGGTGGAACCTGGCTGGCTCAGCCCCTAGTTCCATACTTGTCTCAGATGGTCTAACAGCGAGATCTTTTAGCCATGCTGACAATGTTCCTGTTCATTTTAAAGTTTTTCATTGTATCTCCAGACACTGCGTTTTACATCATCTTATGCTGTTCTCTCCATGATATAACATAAAGATTTTCAACAGGGAGAGTCGCCTTTTTTAATGGTTACACGACATGTGCAGACCCTATAGAGAGGGTTAAACTTTCATATGGTTTACCAATGGCAGAGACATAAAAAAAAAAATGTCATTATTCATTTAAAAAAAGGGTAATACGGTATATATGGTGACATAATTCATATGCACATGGTACTGGATGTATGTCCTTTTTTAAAGGGCACTTGGTGCACATTAGCATACAGATGTTGGCTTCCAAAAGTAAAATCTTGATTTGGTGTACTCCTTTTTCTCTTTAAAAATAATGGATCATTTTATTGGACAAAAGCAAGGTTTGAAAAGATAGGTGCCATCACCTTACCTTCTGAGAAACTAAAATTTAAAAAATAGATTTCTAGTAAATAAAGTTCTGGATTTTACGCTAGGCAACAAAACCATAGTCTATGGCATAATGGATTCTGGAGACTCGGTAATGAATCGATGGATTCGAGACTGTCCTAGTCCCAGGCTGTTTAGGCTGTTTTATGGAATTATCATTTGATATTTTACAGGTGATAAATATGAATATATGTTTGATTTATATTTTTTTATTCCAATGTTTGCTTTTTTTATCTATTATGTTTATTGAATGGGTGTAATCATTGTTGGCCAGAAATGGTAACTTTCCTTGGTTTCACTTTCCTGGAAGCAGATGTGTGGGTTGTGATAGACTTATCAATTTTTGTATGGCAAATGTTGGTTGGACATTTGGTGATAGCAAAGATAGCGTGAGGTGGTTTAGGTGCACAAGGTGCTTGAATTTTGGGTTTATTTTTTACAAACAATGTAGCACTCAGCTAGTAACAAAAATCAGTTCATAGAAAAGGTAGTAAGCAAAAGTTACAGCTGCATGTTGATAACCTAAACTTGTTTTTAAAGGCCCTATCATTAAAGCCCAACTCATTTTTGCTACTTCTTTGTATGCATTAAATCTCAGAGCGAAATATTGATTGTGTGTGTTGTAATTGTCATGATTCCACTGAACCTCGTGTAACGTGATTGAATACATAGGCTGATATTTTTGAGTTGAGAAATGCACAATTTTCCTAAATCTAATTGCAGGAATTGGAGTTAGTGTGACACCCCACTGAAAACTTTATTTTCTTCTGTAAGGAGTTTTTGCTTCTCTTGGTCCTGTTTGACATAAAAAATGTTTTTGTTTTATCTTGATAAAAAGCGCTTTATTATCTCTTTCTGTCCTGACAGAAATATAATTTTTGGTTTGTTGGTACAGATACTAGAAATCTTAATTCTTCCATTTCTTGTGTGTTCCAGATTCATATTCATTTGTGTCACCACTGGTTGGTACTCTTTTCTTGGCTGTAACGCCAATATGGATTGTAGTAGCATCTAAACACCCTGCAACAAGAATTGTCCTGCACTCAGGCTGGGAGCCAGTCATTACTGCAATGCTTATTAGCAGGTAGGTGTCCTTCCTCTGTTTTTGTATTTCTTTAGGCTAAATGTGTCCTTATCAGATTTATTCTCCCAACCAAATTTTTGTTTAGTTGACGAAAAAAATTCAAACAAATCTAAAAACAAAAAGTGCCAAGGATAAAAAAAAATCTGTCTAAACTAACTCATGAATTTTGTGTGATTTATTACAATATCACCCAATCATTGACAACCACAGCACCCAACTGGGTAATTCTGGGGCAACAAGTCCAGCAAAATCTATCCAGAAATGGTGGGAAAGTTGAAGGGCAGGGACTCTGGGCATGTGGAGGGGAAAGCAGCCTGGAAATTGGAATGTAGAGATGGTTGGATGTAGGGGGGAGTCAACCTGTAAATAGGAAGGTAAGAAAGGAGGAGGCAGTAAGAAAACACAAAGCATTGGAAATGTGTTCCTTTACAGAGGTATTTTGATCATTGTAAGAAGAAAAAAAGATCAAAAATTTTTTTTTTTTATGTCAAAGTAGGATACAGAAAATGGGTGGAAAAAGATCACTTTTTTATTTCAATAGATTTTTTTTCAAATTTTTTGCATAAACAACAAGTAAATAAACAAATGAAAACAAATCAGAGTAGCAGGTATTATTTATTATTATTACACAGTATTTATATAGCACTATTATATTACACAGCACTGTACAAAGTCCATAGTCGTGTCACTAACTGTCCCTCAAAGGAGCTCACAATGTAATGTGTTTACTATAGTCATATGTCATTAATGTAGTCTAAGGTCAAACCCCCCCTAGCGTTCTAATTTTGTCCGTATTTCCACGCAAAAAGGGTTATATTTCTTTGCATAGAAATTTATTTTACATTGTAGGCCTGTAATTCTTAGACATAACTCAGTGAAATATATCCAATATTTAATACATTTAATAATAAACTTAAATAAAAAAAAAACACAAAAATCTGAGAAAAATAAATAGTGAAACCTGTAGTATAACTGTACAGTAGCATGTATGTTATATATATATATATATATATATATATATATATATATATATATTTATTTATTTCTTTGTATTGGACTCAATACAGCTATTTTGTATTGAATCCAATACAAAGTTATTTCAATTTCCCACCGCTCCTCCCGCCTGCACCAACGTCACCAGGAAACCCCGGAGAACGTCTCTGCAGTCGCCTGCTGAAGATCGAAAAATGAAGACGTGTCCCGAGAACCTGCAGGGACCAGCAGGACGCCGGGGGATGCCAATGGAACAAGGAAAGTGGTTTTTTTATGTTTTAAGCGACCCAGAGTGTGACTCGGGATTACCGTTTTTAGCATGTAAAATCCACCCCGGGTCACACTTGGGATTACCGCTAGGGGGGTTAAATAAACATAACAATAATACATAACAATAACATAACAATAATAATATAAAT
>NC_092859.1:78069399-78096331 GCF_032062135.1 Pyxicephalus adspersus | reverse complement strand
TATTGTACAGTTTCAGCAAACCAGTCATCACAACAAGCTGAGTTATGATCATGGAACTTAGCGCTTTCCTCAGCAGGGTGTCTACATTTCATGGATACAATTACATCAGTATTACAAATATCCATGAATATATAGAGCTGAATTCATTGAAACATTTCAAAATTTGAATTATCTCTCTGTAGGAAACACATTTTAATACAGAGTTTTTACAGACAAATAGTCATGATATTTAAAATATTTGAACTTGTCATCAGCACTGACAGCAAGGGTAGTACATAAATAATATAAATTGAATACAAGAATGTAATATATATCCCTTACTTCTTGAAAACATGTCTGCACTAAAAGAAAAAAATGTTTTTGGCATCCCCTGTGCCCATGGGCAGGACAATCTCACACGGCAGGTTTGTCAACAGAACACCTTGCAATAGGGATATCAGTCTTGGGTATTTACATCTAAAGGGATTCAGAGACTGTATTGATAGTGCACTAGGTGATAATAATGAACCAGACTCCCATTCAATATTTGTTTGCATGGTAAAACAGATATTTCCTTAGGCTATGTATACACGTCAGATGATAGTAGACTCATGGCTGCTATTGGACGGAACTCTGGCGTGTGTACAGCGCTCACCGTCCGTCATCTGACTGTCCTGGTGGAACCATGGACGACGGGCGAGGAATGATCGTAATGGAAGTGAAGGGGGAGAGAGAGCAGCAGGGTGCCACTCCATCGTTCTCCTCTCTCCCCTCTTTATAGAGCAGATTTTGTCTGTATGTACAGTGCTCGTTCATGCATGCGTCGTTTGTCGTTGGAAAGGATCGTGAAAGATCTTTTCCAAGACAATTATTGCACGTGTGTACGTAGCCTTAGAATAGAGAAAGGCAGGATTCTGCTAAAAAGTTTCCTACAACCCATGTAATGTACACTATCACCCAGAGGGTATTGTTTTCTTTCTTTGTGAACTTTCATTCCTGCACAAAAGATTTGTGACTCTTTTTAGCCAGTCTGGTTCTCCAGCACAGTCAAGACCTGGACTTTTACTACAGTAGTTGGCCCAGTACATACGCAAAGCCTACTAATTGGACATTGAATGAATATCATTGGTTTCTGGTCCTGTCAATCTCAATCCCAGTTACAGTATACTTTGTAATAGATTATGAGAAGCTGTTACAAAGTTGAATTTAAATAAATACTTTAGTGGGCAGGGGCTGGTCTGCAGCAACCAATAGGACATAGTTTTGGCTTCAGATGGTGCAGCTCCTCAAGTGTGGTGCAGCTCCTCAAGTGTGGTGCAGCTCCTGGGGGCCCTAAGAAATTGCCAAGTTTGCCACCTCAAATGCCAGCCCTGCCTTGACATCTTCTCTAATTGCTTCTCTTATCAGCCCTAACTATAGTCTTGTTCACATAAAATATCTGAAAGAAGAATGTGTTGCTCATATGAATCAGTCATATTTTCCATCTCATTTTTGTAGGGAAAATTAAAGGATGAAGAGAAGAGCTGATTAGGTGTGAAAGGCAACAGTTTTACTTTCTGGATACAGTCATAAGACCATATGTATTGAATATGCTTGGTGATACCAGTTAAATCTCCCAATACAACTAAAAAAATGAGTTTCTTGACCTTTATATGACTTAGCTTTACTCTTTATCCACCCTTAAAATTTTGAAGCTAATTGGATTATATAAAACCATTTTCCAATGTAACTTTTTTCATCAATAAAATATTTATCACACTTAATTTGCCAGCTCTCATCCCATTTTTGCTTTTCCTTTCCTTAGTTGCTGCAAGACATGTTTTGAAACTTTTCTGCTTCCCAGTTTTATCTCGTGTGTTCCTATTTGCCGTGTGTCTTGGCTGTGCTCATCTATTAATTAAAGCCTGCAGCCACTCGCACATCCTGAAGACTGACTACAAAGGAGTCTTTGCTGCTTAGTGTGTGACAAAGCCTTAGTGACTCCCAGAAGAGATACTGTTACTTGAACTCATAGCATCTTAAAGCAGAATCAAGATGTTAAATAAGTCATTAAGTATCTTGCATGTTCTGTCCCATTAATGAGCTCATTTTTTTTTCAGTGTTGGCGGTCTTATTCTAGACACAACTGTTTCTGACCCAAACTTGGTTGGGATTGTTGTCTACACACCAGTAATAAATGGTAAGAATTTGTTTTGTGCATTCCTATGTCATTGTCCACATGTTATCTATTTATAAGCCTCACACACACAAAGATACCAATAATGTCACAGCTGGAGAGGGGATATTTATAGATATCAGCTCTTTGCAGCTGGGCAGCAATTATTGGATTGTATATGAGGAAGTATAACTTGCTGTGCAAAGTCTTCCTAGGCCTAGGATTTAGGTTTTCATTTCAAGCAATATGACAACATTATGTGGCTTAATACAAATAGGATTGTAAACCGTATCTGTTCACATTGATGACTAGAATTGATCTGTTGTGTTTATCATAACACAGATCTTGGGTATTGTAGCTTAATAATAATATTATCAATAATAATATTTATTTAGTGCAAACATATTACGCAGCGCTGTGCAATAAATGTGCATTAAATAAGGGTTGCAAATGACAGACAAATACAGACAGTGACACAGGAGGAGAAGAGGACCCTGGCCCGAAGAGCTTACAATCTAAGAGGTGGAGAAGTATCACACAATAGGGGGGATCTGTTATATAATAATTCAATCTTCTATCTGTACAATGTAGAGAAGCAGCACACAGGTTACTTGCTACAAAATTATTATTAATATGAAAGCCACAGAAATACTGCATCACTTGCTCTGATATAGAAAACATGGGCAAGGGTGCCTCCTAAAAGTTTTTCTACAGAACACCATCCTACATGATTATGATCCTGTCCAGCATCTACCAAAAACTGAAATATTTTTGGGGTGGGCTGACCCTTTGGAGCCTTGTTAAGCTGACCTGTTATATTGTGCATACTAGTGATAGCACCACATTAGTTTGTTTGTATAAGCATCCACAACTGCAGTGCTATATTTAAAATCTGGTATGATTCTGACTAGAAGGAAAAAGGAATATACTGAATATGTGCATTCTACTTGCAAGTAGTTCGCTAAAATCAGTACATTTGAATGAAGTAGTTAGGAGGTGAATATAAAATGTATTAAAAACTAGAATTATTTGAACAGATGTTTTTTTTTTAAATTACAAATTATTGTGTAATGCTGGCACACAGTGTGAAGAGTTATTCTGTGTACATGAATATAATAAGAAAATAATGAAATGCCATTTAAAGTCTGTGTGATTTATCTTCTAATTACTCTCCTTGTGTCATAAGTCCTCTACAATAGTAGGTGATTTTCTTTATCTTAGCTTGCTTCTTTTCACTAACATACAATGTGTTCCTTGTAAATTAATTATCATAAATGATGAGAAGGAATTTCTTTATCATTCAACCTTTTGTTGTTTTTATGTCATTGGTTAAGCTTCAAAAAGGAAACTATTATGACCTTTTGAGTAGTTTTTTAAAATATTAGTCCTCAAAACTGGCCTTTACAGAAACCCCTTAGGCACGTTTTATTGTATTTTTCTAACTACAGTGATTAAAATTTTTTATGTCCACGCAATTCCTAACAATACAAATACCTGTATGGTACACATAATGTTTTCGTTATAACATAGTCCTAAAACTTAACAGCCTGACACCCTTTAAAATATTGTCACTCCAAGTTGGGATTTAAGTTATACCTCTTTTGTCCTTGATGCAGAATATCTACTAAGCTCAAATGGTAATAATACCTTTCTTTCACCTGCAGCATCCAGTGTGATAACACATGGTCAACCTATTACTTTATATACTTAATTATAAACCAATATTTTTGCCCTCCAAACGCCCTTGGAAAAAGAATGTAGGTTTATACTCGGGTCCGTTCTGGAACCAGGAACATATCTCAGGTTTAAAAGATCATAGCTGTCAGAGAAGCTGTTGGTAACAAACTTTACACAAGGACACAGCAGTAAAATAAAAAAAGCTTTACCTGTAAAAGGGGGTGAGATGTACCAGTAGCCAAGTCATTTTAACTTTTCCCCTTTTTTCCCCTTTTAAATAAATGTTTAAAATAATAAAATATTTTTTATTAATATTAGTGGATTTAAGTGGTAGTTCTGTTGATTAATGTTTTGAATGTTACCAGGCATAGCCACTTTTTGTGTCCTACGTTTATACTCCTGTCAAAGTCCTTCTTTTTTTAGTTTTTTCAGGTAACGGTAGGTATCTTGGTTTTTATTTAGATCACTTTTTATTTGAGTATGGAGTATATTAATTCTTTGAATTGAGGCTGAAAGGCTAATTGAGGCATATTTACTGTTTCATATTTTCCCCAGACCTAAAGTAACTGTTGCTGCTAATGCCCCTCTTTGTATACCATGTCTTTCCATTTATCTGCCCATAATAATGTGCAGTAATAGACATGCCCCATAGCTGTATGCTATTTCAGCAGGCTGTCTGTACATTGCAATCTAGACTACCCTTCAGCTATTTATCTACATAGCATCCTGAGTCAATATTCAGTGCTTTACATTTATTAGATATAGAACTATTCTAGAGGAAAGCCAACATTAGTTTCCCATTTTGATTTTTATTGGGTCATTTGCCTTCATATTTTTATTTGCTCATATGTGACAGTAAATGCTCCACACTGTGCTTTGAATTTTGTTGGCAGTTATAGAACAAAATTTGCATGTGTTTCTGGTAAATAGGACAGACAGTCACACAGACAGTAGGACTTTACGTCTTTTTTTTACCCCTATCCAACATGGTATTAGCTATCGTAGAGGTCACAATTTGTGTAGTACAGTTACTTTTCTAATTTCCAGGTAATGCATTTGCTTTTCCTTCATAAGCGGCAGTACCAGTTTTAATGACTTAACTTCAGAAATAGTTTATATATTATATAGAATAGAATACACCAAAATGATATACAGTTGGCAGGCATAAGGAATGCTCTGTAATCCTAAAATAGACTCTTCGCTAAGATGCATTGCATAATGTTCTGTATCTATCTGGACCAGTGCGGGGGTCATCTACACGTTTGATCATCAAGTAAACATTTGAAAATAAATCTGTGACATGAGAAGCAAATGTCAGTCCTTGAAAAACATCAAAGGAGATTTGCATCTGCTCAGGACTCCTATGTCTTGTGCCTCGGAGAAATGTTTGACTTTCAACCAACCTCTTCACTGGTTCTTTGTGCAGCTCCATATGAACCTTCCTATGATATCTTGTGACGTCCAGATATCAGATTTCTCTTTAGGAAAACATTTATTTGAGATTCAAGTTTTCCTAAAGCTGTTCCTTTTTATGTATTAAAACATTAGGCTTCTGTGCAAAATGTCTGAAAGGACAGTGTTCGTGTAGATTCTTATAGTAAGTGTCAAATATATTGAAACAGATGCCCAGCCAGTCCCTAAAGTCATATGCCCAGCCAGTCCCCAGCTGCATAATATGTTGGCGCTATATAAATCCTGTTTATTAATAATAATAATAATAATATAATATTAATAATAATATATACATAATGTCATTGTTTAAAATTGTTATTTTTAGTTTGTTAAATTCTTCAGCTGTCATTAATGTAATATCTGAATCATTAATGTTCTTGGTTAAGCACTTCCTGTCATGAGTTGACAACACTTTGTCTATGCTTGGTAACTTCTCTTCAATGTGGTCACCCTAAGGCAAGTGCTTCCAATGCTTATATGAATGTGCTTTTCAAGTACCCTTTGACATTGGTATATTTTTTTAGCAGTATTTAGTAGCTATGTGTAAATATTCTTTTCAGAACAGTTCAGTTATGTTAACATTATGATCATATATGAATAATTGTGTGCTAAACATTCAGACTCTTGAGATAAATTGATTATAAAAAGTATGCATGTCCCAGGAATTCATGGAGAAATTGTTCATAATCTGTACTCCATAGCATAATAAAGCACATTTTTTATCACAGAGCCCTTCAACTCTGACCGAAAATAAAAATGAAATACAAGTGCTGCCCTTGACCAGTAAAGTGTTCATATCTTGCACTCTCTGTAAAGTCCTGTACACACTAAGCTTCAGGTGAGTCTGGCCTGAAGTTTAGGTAATTGGCCAGTCATTATGTATAGTCGGAGCTACCCTCTGCTCAATACATGGGATTTTACAGGAAGCTTACTAATGGTGATCGACACCATTCTGTGTACTTCTTGGTTGCAGAGGTTTGTAAGTAAGTGGAGGTACACTTATTCCTTATCTGGAAAGAGGGAGGTAAATGTGTAAGAGTTGACACATAGAACAATAAAGAACAAAGTATTTCCCAAGATTAATGGGGGTCTATAATGTCTTAGAAAATAGCTGCTTTATTCCACTGAATACTTTTGATAAAATCCAGTTTAAGGCTTATTGGTTTTTAAGGGATTGCTGTATTTGCTAACTGTTCAGCAGTTTCACTCTGATTTGTGGCAGGCTGCCAGCCTATTTATTTAGGCTACTCATGCTGTAGACCCAGCGCTGGCAGATGACCTATATGGAAAAGGATAAAAAGCTTAGGATGACAACAACTAAGAAAAAGGATGCTTTTACCATCAAAAGGAGGGCACACGCTATCATCTGTACATCCATAACAGGATGCTTTGCACTGAGGATTAAAGGAAAGCTGTTTCAAATAGCTTTTGAAGCCCACTGGGTTCTTTCATACCGTAGCCATGGCATTTCTAATAAAGCATACACGATATGGGCAATAATGAGCAAAGAAACAACAGTTGATTAATTCATACTGACCACACTGGAAGAGGACAGTATGCTAGCAAACCTTCAAAGCCAAAATGTGGCAGTCATCTAGTAAAGAAATACTGAATCTAGTAGTGCACATTTTTGTCTGCTAAAACATAGGATACCTCAAATGACTACATCATCCTATCCTTTCAGACAACTAAAAAGCCTCAGGATACTGGATCCATAAACTGTGGATGGCTATAGACAGCGAAATTCTTCCTAAGAATGACTTGTGGGTAGAGATTTGCCCATCCTCCAGCCAGCTATTAGGGCATCAGGACTCTTTATTACTTGCATGACTTTAATGGTGGCAACCACATGTCTCTTCAGCTCTATCATATAGTAAAGGCTCGGGGGCTTTTGCAGGGAGAGGGTTCATCCTGTTGTGCAAACTTACTGCCTCGTATGATATTAGAATTTGCCCTCAAAATTGAAGCATCAATTGCTTTTACCATGTCAACTATAGTCCATGTAATCTGGGTATACGGTATTGAATAGATACAGATGGTACAGACTTTTTATATCACCAAAGACCTTCAGTAGTGAAATCTCCTAATTGGAGCTGCCAGCTCTGCTTTCTGCCCCGAAGGATGAGCCATTAATTCTAGTACGTTCCTACAGTTAAATAATGTCTACAGTAAAAGCTTAGAGGATGGCTTAGGATCTTGTTGTATGAGTTCCATCCCTCCAAAACTCACTGAAAAACTACATTTCTTTCCTTATTTTCTTTTCTTTTCTCAATAATTTTCCATCACTAATACTAAGAAATAACAAAGTTTGGCAGGTAAAAAAAACTTCAGTTTAGTTATGTCGTGTGTTTGTATAAAACACATGTAGTCAGTTATTTTATAGTGGTCGTGCCCAACTAGTGACAGGTTTTATGATCCTTGCCTGTCTGTGACGTGTAAAACAGTTGTGCAAAAGAAACTAGGTGTTTTGTTAAGAATTGTTATGTTTTGTTCATTAGGAGACCCATGACCCAAGACTATGTTCCTTTACATTTCATTCACCACATTTGAAACTCTATTACTGTAGATATTTGCTTTATAGAAAAACCATATAGTTCCTCTGCAATCCATATTGCGCCTTCAAAATGATGTGCCAGTATTAAATAAACTGTTATAAATGATAAACTTTTTTTGTGTTTAAAACTTCCTGTAGTAAGCTGACAACATAGTGCCTTTTCTGAGCTGAAAATCAAAGCAGTGTTATCAGGCCTACTTTTAAACTTTTTCTATTAATTTAATGGTAGAATATGAATATTTTATTTTTATATTCATGTAGGTATTGGAGGAAATTTAGTAGCCATTCAGGCCAGCAGGATTTCTACCTATCTTCACTTACACAGCATTCCCGGGGAGCTGCCAGAAGAGGCAAAGGGGTGCTACCATCCTTGTAGGACCTTTTGTGGAGCAGGTATGTTTAATGGCAGTCTAATGAAAATAATGATGTGTCCTTTGTCTTATTATTATTTGTTCCCTTATGCTATTCCCCTCCAAGTCACTCAATACCTGGCTGCTTTCATCATCCTAAACCAGCCTGTGTCTAGAAACATAACAACTTTGCTGATTAGGCCCTATTCCTAAATTCAAAATATAAATGCTTCCTTATACTAATGAAAATAAATTAGAAGCCAATTGCAATAAATCTTTTAGCATTGGCTTCATGTTTTAATAGAAACCCATGCTGATGAAGGTTACTATTGTTGGTCTTGTGAGAATGCTGGTTTTCTGTTTGTCTCTGATTTAAATACTCTTTCAACAAACCCACAGATTAACAAAACTAGCCTGCAGTCAGAGCTCCTAATCTGCATGCTTATTTCGAGACAATGACTCACAATAACAAAGCGACTGGCTTAACATGACAGCCTAGTTAGTAATTAGTAATTTCAGAAAGGAGGTGCCATAATGGGTACTTGAAGGGGTGTTGGAGCTTCTTCAATGTTTTTTGCTCTCTCCATCTCTGCTGGGGTGACAACACAACTTATTTTCTCCATGTATCACAAGGACCACAGGCAGATATAAAAAGCTGTCTGATATCTATTCAATTAAAAAAATACGACATGTCTAGAGGTATGCTTTAGGGCAGCCCCACTTTCATTGTCTTCTGTTTGCTTATCCCTGGTTCCAGCAGCTAAAAAGATGTGTCCCTTTCCTTCTAAAGCCCCTAGGCCTTATTTGATATAAAATGTTTGTGAGGTTCTATAGATTTCATCATGCTTTTATTGATAAGCATTGGAAATTATTTTCAAGAATACCAATACTGTTGGTATCTTCATTGGTGTACTGGATCGTGTTTCATTTTGCCCAGACTGAGTCTGAACTTTCATTGTATAAACAGATTTCCATTGCTTTAGTTCAGAACGAAAGAGGGATTCTGTTTGTGGTGGGCACAAAATGGTCTCAAGATCTTCTGACCTTTTATACATATTTATGTAACCTAACTAAGGCTGAATAGCCCTGGGTGCTATGTCTTCTAATTACATATGTTTAAAGATTATATGTCCTGCCAGATGCCTAGAAGATGTAAATTTCCAGTTGTAACCTGGCAAAGGTTGCCAATTTACTAGTTTGAAAATACCATAACATTTTGTTTTATCACTGAATAATGATTGATGGAATCGAGCACCAGGGATAAATTATTAAGCAGAATTTCATTACGTTAATGACTTTGTGACCCTTATACCCCTAATGCAATCTGTTCTCTTTCATAGGACCAAATAGAAAATCGGCTCAAGTTCTCGTCTCCCTAGTCATCCCAGGACACTTAATTTTTTTATACACCATTTATTTAATGAAGAGTGGTCACACATCCCTGACTCCTATCTTCATTGTGGTTTATTTATTGGCAGCTCTATTACAGGTAGGTATCCTTACTGGAATGTTTTGACTGCCTAGTGCTGTGCTCTTTATCATCTCCAATTGTTCCTGCTGCCAGATTTCTGTATTCAATGACATTGTCTCTGCGTATCTGTTTCTCATTAGCCAGTCTGAAGTACAACACAAACATGTTCATTTGCTTAATGAATTGTACCCAGCGACATCTGTTTTTGCCTACATTTGTCACTTTGCTACTTTGTTACCAAAGAGATTTTCTGTAGTGGAAATATGATTAGGAATGAATAGTTTTTGTGCTGCCAAGTTGCAGCTATTACCTACTGAAAATGACGTATTCCTCCATTAGCCTACGTATTCCTCCATATTTAGCCTACAGTACTTTTCAAAAACCACTTTTGCTACCTTTTTTAGTTTTATTCAAATTTTGTAAGAGGATTTAGGTGCATAATAAAACATAGTTTCTATATTTTTTACAACCTGTGTTAGAAACATGCAATGTTAGCTTTCTTTGTAAAAATCACTAGGATTCCCACTCTGCCTCACATTAGAAATTTTGTTTTTTCTTTAATTAAATTATCCATTGTGCCTGTGTCAAAAGGGTTCAATATTTAAATGCAGCGTGCTTTTGACATTAGTTTGAGATACTTATGAGATAGTTCAGAAGGAACTGTATAGTGTAGTTGACTTGCATTTGATGTTCTAAGCTGCTTTTGCATCCCCATAGACTTGGCTGTGAGAGAAGCAGCCTTGAGGCAAACAAAAGCCTGTAGACAGGCATTACTGTCTGACATGGGGGGAGCAATTCTCCTTTGAACTCCACAAAAACTGTGGGTAAAGTTTTTAACACAGCATGACTATTCAACACCACTGAATATTGTTGTATGTTGTATTCCTATTATTTGCTGGCTGATGTGGGAATTCCACTGTTTTCTGTTTTTCTACTTTATAGGCACTATGGTTCATTCTTTAAAACATAGCTAAGCTTTATATTTGTGTCTTATGGGTTAATCCTAAGAATTAACCTATTTTATGGGTTTGTACAGTAAAATAGAAGTGGGGAAAAAAGAGGGGTTTAGAGTGGTATGTGTGTTTGAGAAAGAATAGTTTATTTTCAATCAGTTAACATATGAATATTTACAATACATCAGTTGTAAATAACTTTATAATACCGTATTTCCCCGATTATAAGGCATCCCCATCAAATAAGCCACCCTCGATTTTTGCTAAAATAATTAAAATAAGGCACTCACCCGCGAATAAGACGTCCTCCGATACCTGATACTGTGTCTGTCTCCTCGATGCTGGCTGCAGTGCAGAGCGAAACTGAAAGTAACAAGCCGGCACACGCGCCCCCGCGATTCTGCACCAGGAAGCAAGCTGCTGATCCCTGCCCTAACGGAGTTACCCGGCCGTACAGTAGAAAAAAAGGTAAGTCAGTGAACAGAAGGGGACAATCAATGGCACAGAGTGATCAGAAGGGGACAATCAATGGCACATGAGTGATCAGAAGGGGAATACGGTATGAATGGCACATGAGTGATCAGAAGGGGAATATGAATGGCACATGAGTGATCAGGAGGGGACAATCAATGGCACATGAGTGATTTTCAACAATAAATGTGTACTGTAGTCTTCTTCATGGAAAAATAAGACATCCCCCTGAAAATAAGACCTAGGGCATATTTTGGCATTTCAAAAAATATAAGACTTATAATCGGGGAAACAGGGTATCAGTCCTTTGTCAAAAAAGGTTTGTACTGTTGTATGTTCTACCAGACTGTAATTCCTCTGTAAGTGTACCCTGCTAACACTGAAGAAGTGACAAAGCAGTTCTTCAGTTGCATGTGGTAGTGTACTAGGAATGTGAGGCTTACCCTGGTATAAAAATCATACCAACCCTGCAACTGACCTTATTCTGCTAATCTTCCTAGACAGTGATTTTTTAAATTGGCACTTGATTGCTGAATTTTGAGAGTCATGTCCATGATCTCTATAGATTAAAGTAGATTTTCCTGCACTTTTTAGGCTGAACATCTCTCCTAAGCTGACACTGAACCGAAATAACATTAGTCACAGCCTGTTTTGGTATTCACCAGATATCTGCAAAGGGAAAATTCTGAGAGAGGTTAATGGACAACGTCCATGAAGTAACCTTGGTAGCCCTGCTTGAGTCATCTGTAAAAATGCAGACACTTATGTGATTCTTGGCCTAGACGCAAACAGGTTTTATATAAAACTCTGTTTAATCCTTTTGTATTGAATATATTATTCTCAGTTATCCTATTCATTGCTCAACCCAGAAATTTTTTTAAACCGAGTGGGAAGAAATTGTAGGCGGGTGGAAACACCTGAATTGTTATTCATCAGTAACCACCCAAAAATAGCCAGGTGGTTGCTGAAAAGCGCAGGGTGGTGCGCCCAGCTAAAAAAGACTGGGGAGAACACTGCTATTCTTGCTGGCAGCCAGATACCTTTCATTCTCCAACATGTTTCTGCACTAAAGGAAAGAGCCTTAAATGTGAAGGAATAATAGCAATGATATAGAGCGAAAAGACATTTTACTCAGGCACACTAAGTGCTGTACTACCCATACCGTCCTTTAGAGATTTGTATTCTTTATTATTCATAAGTTACACCTGGGTTCCTGAGTCCTTTATCTTGTTTATCATTCAATATTTTATTTCTTTCAGGGAAGCAACCTGACAGTATATAAATTTGACAGCACTTGTTTAGCTGTCTACTAAATATGCATGCGCTGCAGCTCTCTGACTTCTCCAGCTCAGGAAAGACAGTTTCTTCTTTTTACGTTTCAATTGATTAAGGCTTGCAAATACAAGAGAAGAAACACGCATTGTATAATGGATGTAACAGGAGTGACAAGAGAGCCAGGAGATGTGTAAATAAACCTAATGATTTGTATGAATGGTACAAACTGCACAGAAGGATGTCCACAGACGGAGGGGGAAATATTTAGCTTATGACTTTATTTTACCATTGAAAAAAATCACTACAGCCACATATAAGCACTAAAATAACATTGCTGCAGTCAAACCTAAGAATGTCAGCTGTGAAGTGTACTTATCCTCTGATTGTAAAATTTTTAGGGTTGAGCTTCTCTGACTATCTCATTTACCATGTCCTACAAAAAGAATAATTGCATCAGTCAGTGTTGCTCATAGCAGCCAATCAGATCACATAGAAACCTTTCATCTCTTTCTACAGCAGTTGCAAAATGAATAGGAGGCTATATTTTGCTGCTCTACACCAGCTTAATCTTTTAACTGCTGAGGAACCCTTGAAATATTATTCTGATCTTGGTGAACTCCAAACCACATTTTGAAGGTCATTAGGAGAAAAAGCCTCTTTAATTGGTGACCAGTGGAAAGAATGCCTCCCTACAGTAGTGGCTTGAATAACATCTTTAGAGACATCTAAAAGCATCATTAGAGTCGTGCAGCTGACTTCCCAGAACTATGCAGGCATCATCAAATGGGAGGTCAGTCAGCCACTATTTGAGGAACCCTGACCAGTCTCTGAGAAACCCTGGGACTCCACCTGGTTGAGAATGGCTGCTCTAAACAGCCACTAAAAGAGTTGGCCACAAAGAGCCTTTTCAAAATTAGGACCATTGCCGGATTTTAAGGGGGACCATTATTTCCAGTGATTGGAGGCACATATTAACTAGAAGTAGATGCGATTTTCATCTGGCCCCAGTATTCTGATAATCTGCCTAAGCAAGGGCAGATATTTACTATGGCAACTGTAAAGTTCAAGTAACCCTTAACTGTTTGAAACACTTTTTTTACATGTGTTCATTTGTTTAACTTTATTTTCCAAACTAATACCATTAATGGAAATCTCTAACATGGAGAACCTCTCATTGCAGGGCTTCCTTTCTAAAAACTTTTTCCCTGACTGTCATGTTGACACAGTGGGCCTGATTTAATAAAGCTGTCCATGGCTGGAGAGGATACATGTTATTCAGTGAAGCTGGGTGATCCAGTAAACCTGAATTGGATCTGGTCCAGGATTCAAGACATTTTCTAGCAAATTCCTTTTGAAGAAGTCACCCAGCTTCACTGATGAAAGTGTATTCTCTCCAGCCTTGGAGATCTTTATAAATCAGGCCCAGTGTTTCCATGTTCCAACTTTGAGTCTGTTTGACTGAGTACTAGAAATAATTAAAGACAAAGTCACATAACAAGTATTTGAGGCCAGCAACTTAGTATAAATTGTATTTAATTTTGTAACTTTCACTTTAATATGTTATACGTGACTGATGACCTTTTTCATTATTTTAAAAAAGCTTTTGTATAAAACATCAAGCATTTCCAAAACTATGCGCCTTTGAAGGATTTTGTTTACACATTTTGCCACTTTTATATTAAAAACGTGTGCCGAAAAATAGTAATTGTTGCTCTTGGAAGCTCTTTTCCCTTTGTAATGATGGTCTTTTTGCAGGAACTCAATAGCAGCTGTATTAAATTTGGACTCTTGTACTGTGAGCCACAGTTACCGAGCAATGAACAATAATTTCACATAGAAACATTTACAAGTAATGTTTCAAAGGGCGAAAATTGCTTGTTCTACCTCTCAGTCCTTAGCTTTGTAGCACATTTCTCTCCATCTGTTTTGCTCTGTAAACAGGCCCTCTGTATTGTTAGAGATGGGTATTGAATTTGCTAAATCAATCAATATTAAATTCCACATTTTACATAGGCGCATCAATACAGTGCAGGGGTAGTTAAGAAATGCAGGTTTAATCTGCACATACTATCAAGGCTGGTGAGTGTTTGTGATTGATCGTATTGATATGCATTTTTGTATCCACCGCTGCTTCTGTTGCAAAGATGATTTAAACAATATTCTGTAGAAGAGATGCAATCAGTTATTCCTTTCCCTAGTGTGTTTTCTGTTCCAGCATCTTAGCTCTTGGCATTGATTGTAGGAGTCCTGTAGGAGACCCAAGTCGCTTACAGTCTTTCACCTTCAAAAGAAGTACAGCACTGCCTTAGAAAACAGAATATATGTTATCACTTCAAATAATAAATCCAAGTTTGGAAAAAAAAAGTTTCATATTTTCATCCAGCTAATCATGCTATTCATCCAGCATGTGTTAGCTACAGAATCTCAAGTTTTGGGTTAGTAAAGCATAGGAGTGAGTTCATACATGCGTGATGTAAATATGTGGGTTGGTGAAAAACAAATAAGACAAAAAAACATATATATATATATATATATATATATATATATATATATATAACTTTTTTCATACAGCTTTATTGATTCAAGTTAACTCGGCACAGCTGGGCTTGGATTGAATGAAGCCTGGAGCAGGTGATTCTTAAGCACTGTGTGGGTGCTTGTGTTAGTACATTAGCCCTAAAGCAGCTTGAGCACATGCCATCAATGGTAACACGCAGGTATGCCTTTGGTATGAAAGTAGAGGGAAAATAAACTATAATTACAGTGACAGGGTAGAGACCTATAATATTGTGATTTACTGGCTGCTTTCAATTATATCTTAAATAACATTCTCTACAACACAGAAAAATGTAAAGCCTTTTTTTATTTTCTAGTTTAGCATGTCATTTAACTATGAAAAAACAGAACTGAATTGTTAGATATCATATATTACTTTAAAGTAGATCTACAACCAAAACATTTAATTTTGTTTTAGATAGACTAGGCAATTGTGAAAAGAGCTCTGATGCCATATCGCTGGCTGTGTACCCATTGGGGATTACTTCTGTCCCAGTGATAATGGTCAGGGAGGCAGAAGGTGAAAAGAAAATTTCACATTTTCCCTAGCACCAGTACATGAGAGAAGAAATCCTTCCAGCTGGAATACCAAAAAAAGAATCGTTGTACACATTGATAGTTTTTACATAGATGGTTTTCACATGTTTTTACATGTGTGTAGTAAACCTTTGTTTAGAATTTAAAGAAATTAGGCTAAATTGTCAAAGCATATCCATCAAACTAGAAATGCTTATTTGCAAAAAAAAGTTTGCCAGGCAAGTCCAATATGATTGGAGGGTTAAACAAAAATGGCAATCAAATCTCCCATACACAAGAAAAGTAGTTTAGGAACCAGAAGAAAATGTATACTTGTGTAAAACTTATCAGTTTTATTTAATTAAGTTTAAAAAAAGTCACTGGCATGACAATCCCATCACATGAACCAAAAGGTGTCATTCACATGGCCAAGGGACTCCTTTTGATTGCAGGAAAGGGGCTCCTTATGGTTCTTTGATGATCCTAATATGGGATAATTACCTGTTGTTATACTAAAAAACTATAATCCACTAATCCAGGAAGATTAAAAAGATGATTTAAATGATCCAAATACCCTTGGCCATGTGAACAACATATTTTTGGTTCATGTGTTGATTGTCATATCTGTGGATTGATGTAGTGCAGGGGTAGGCAAACTTCCAGCCTTTAGGCCAGATATGGCCTAGCCAGTAGTCCGTTCCAGCCTAATGCCCCCCTGGTTGATCCGGCCTAATCACGGCTAGCAGGGGTCGGCAACCGGGGGCATGCGGCATGCGGGGGTAAGGGGACATTCCCTCTCCTCCGTATGCCATGCAGAGAAGAAGGATTTCCTTTCAGGGGCATTCCCTCTCCTCTGTATGCATTGCGGAGGAGAGGGATTTCCTGGTGGGGGGCGGACCACTCAGCGCAGAACTCGAGAGAGAGTCCGACCTAGTGTGCCTTATTGACCTTCTAAAATGGCCTAGTAGCCAAAAAAGTTTGCTGACCCCTGATGTAGTGGATTTTTCTGTGAAACGCGTTACCTTGTATGGCTTGTTAACAATTTTTTCCTAAACTACTTCTCTGGGAGAATTGTTTGCAGTTTTGTTTAAGTAATATTACAAAGTAGTGGAACTGTTTACTATGTTTGGTAACGTAATCTATTATTCATGAGTTTTCCATACAATATGTAAACTGATTGGAGGGTTACTGTCATATAACTGATAAACCTTCCTCTAAAGCCTATTGACAGTAGTTCCTGGGAAATCAACAGCTGACCAATTGTAAGCAGCTGGTTATTGTACCCCTGATTTGGATACATTTGTAAATTAAATTCTGATCACTTTTATCTATTGGGGTGGAGATTATAACATACATGTGTGTTTTTGTACTACAGTCTTCCAAGTAGCTGCTGGCTGGAAAGCTGGCAATCTTTAAAATTCTGCATTAACCTCACCACATCTAATAAAGCAAAGTAACTGGCTTTATGTACTGTGTAACCAAGTAATAATTTCCTCTAATGCAGCTATATTTCTTTCACGTGTATGACCGGTGTTTATTGGTTTAAATATAGTTTAAAATCAGAACGCCTCATATATCCTTCAGTATCCTAATTACACAGACATGTAGTACATTCCATATCATTTAATGTTCACTTTTCCAGTAGTAAGACATTACCACAATGATTTTCACATGCGCCTTTTTTTACTGCATTCTTCAGCCCTACACTGTACGGTAGTGTTAGTGTTCGATCAGAAGATATTATACATTTGGAGTACAAAAGTGGATTTGTCAGCAGTGGAAGAAAAAGTGGAGTCAGTGCTGTAGAGAGAGTTATCCAAGCAAAACATATACCTAAATACTGTCTGGACTGAAGTCAACACACCTAGTTGATGCATAATGAGTTAGGTTATTGCTATAAAGAAGGGCCTCTTAGTCTCTACAGCCAGTGAATATTTTTTATGTATCGTTATATATAGACTGTCAGCTTACAAGTAGAATTTAGGGGAAAGATTAAATAAGGTGAAACACAGGCATGTGCACTTGTATGTTGTGGCTGTAGAAAAACTGAATTATTAAAACACTGATTTTAATAATGAATATCCAGCTAGATATTAAATATGGCATTGAAGTTGACCTTTCTACTAAAATGAAAGGTTTGCTTACAATGGCCGGGACTCCTAAGTCACCTACTAGGCGCAAAGATGATATCATCACCCTTCTGTGGTAAGTAACCAAGAGAACTTGCAATGTCATGGAATGTCTTTTCGCAAGATCTTGCCTGCTCTGTGTTCCAAAGGGCTCAACCTGCAGTGAAGGTGACATCATTCCCAGTGAGAAAAATGGGAGTGTGTTAGGTATAATCCTAACTTTTTCCTTTGCAAGTATGTTCTGCACCACTATATAGTGGATGATTTATGATTTTGGAGGGGCCTGGCCAATATAAGTGGACATTCTGTTTTGTGGAAGTTCTGCTTTTATTACAGTTTTCTTACCTACTTGACGGTATTATAACTACTTAGGCCTTGCCTGGCACCATACATTTTAAACACCATACACCATAAACTCTTACTGGCAACAAATAGACGCCTCTAAACACCTTTAACTTTCAACATATTTCCTCTGTACCTAGGCTGCACATAATTATGTGACTGTTGTATAGTAAGGGCTACCTGGCACAAAAGGAATAATTTATGACATCATTGGAGTCCCTGTTCAATGTACATTTTGTCTTGGCACAAACAGAAAACTTTTTGTCTTTGTTTTGTCTTTTTGTCTTAATCCAGTGACTTCTCTCTTTCAGGTATTTTCTCTTCTCTGGATCGCAGACTGGATGGTGCATCACATTTGGAGGAAGGGGAATGACCCCGACAGTTTTTCCATTCCTTATCTCACTGCATTGGGGGATCTTTTAGGAACTGCTTTGCTTGCTGTCGGCTTCCACGTCCTATGGCTTATCGGGGATAGAGATGGAGACGTTGGAGACTAGCCCGTGGTTTGGACATCCAGGCACCTCTACTTGATATTGGGAAAACTGTCCTTGGAGTAACTGGGGGTACAATGATTTCCACTGAATCCAGCAAAACAAGAGAGGACAATCGTATTCTGTTCCCGATTTTAGAACTGTGAACAATTTCACTTTTTTTTTTTTTACAAATTTCCAATGATCAATAGTGTACAAACTCCCTTATCAGTAGGTGCGCGGGGCTGTATTCACTCAGCACTTTACTTTTTCTGTATGCATGTTCTATGGCTTTTTATTTCACCCACAGAGTATTCCAAGGTGTTGTCTATTCTCTGGGTTCAGGTTGACATAATGCTGTTGTGCTAGCAAAATTGCTAATATTCATGATAAGGTACTTCCATTTATTTCTACACATCATACCAGTAATTTTATCATTTTAAATTTGCATTCAGTAATTTATTATATGTATGTTTATTTAGGATATGATGCAACTTCAAGCTATTTTAACATAAAATTAATTGCTAAAGTTCATACTAATGTATCAATGTATTGTAAAGTGTAGCCTTAGTGATGCGGTGTTAAAGCTGAACTCTAGTCAAACAGATAGTATTAGAAGAATTACATAGATGTGGATAGACCTACCTGAATGTCTATAATTCAGTTTTGTCATCAGCCACTTTCCCATGCCAGGCAGAATCGTGAGCCCAGTGACATCACTTTTCTCCACTGTAGTTAAGCAGTACAATTTGGATATCGACCATAGTGGTTCTTTTGTTCTCTCAGCAAGCTGCCAGTGTTAAAGTGACAACATTGACTAGTACAGTAAAGCCTGCTTTGCACAGGAACAGATATATAACAAATACTATAGTATTTATATTAGCTGTAATCAAAATATATTTCATGATTTTTACATGTTTTACTAAATGTTATTCTTTTCTTTCTGGAGTTCAGCTTTAACCAGGAAGAAGGTGTACCTTTGGATGCATTTAATGATTTTTGTGTAAATGACACTTTATAAGGTTTTTCCTTGCTTTGTTTACTGTAATGCATTACTCATGTAAAACAAACATTTTGTGGCATAAATTGTAGGCTGCCATGGCTGACCTCTGCAGAAAATGCTGATTGACTGGCTGTTCTATTACTGAAATGGCTTTATTGCATTCAAAGTCATTGACCTATATTTAGCATGTAGGTGTTCTGACTTTACTAGCTGCCTACTTAATCCAGGTTTTGAACCAGGAGACATCCAGGGAACGAGATATTGTTAAAAGTACTTTAAAAGTATTTTATGTGTTCTTAAGGTCTGTCATTCAAAATGAGAAAAAACAGGGCTACAATTGGTGTTTATCTCTATCCATGGCACCATTAGACAGCTTTTTACCCACTTCTTTCCTTTTACCTACTTGGGCTTTGGGTAGAATCTCTCCGCACCCTATATTACAACACCTCTAAAAGACTTGATGTGCAGTCTGATGCCACCAAACCAATTAGGAGCACGCCACAAACAAACATTAGAGGTTGCAGACATGAACCGCTACTTTGTCTATAGGGTGCACCAAGAGAGACCACACAACAATCTGCACATCACTAATAACACAACAAGATTCGATCAGTTTATCAGGGTGATTGTGAAGAACAGGCCTAATATTATTATTATTATTATTATTATTATTATTATATAAAGCTCTGTGTAAGGCAGTAGTGTATAGGAGCTCAGCACCAGGGTAAAGCTTAAAAACATAAGACATATGTAATCAATTTTCTTTTATGTCTACCTCTTTTTAGTTTTATTTATATTCAGCTAATCAGTGCAAAACCCCAGTTGTTTCAGGGACATTTAAGTCAATATTTGACAATAATGCTATTCAGCAAACAATACAACTAAAATTAAAACATTCACCTCCTCTGCTCCGCCGATTACAGAGTTTTTTATTATACTTCTAAAGCCTGTGCTGTGTAACTACTTTTCTATCGCCTTTCTGTATGCCCTGTCACATTCATATTTCCAAGGTAGGTTCTACTCTAAATGGTAAATCAGCTTTCTTAATGTGACACAAAGACCTGCCAGCACTGAGTGCATGTAATCGCCAAAGGTATAAATAATGATTGGATAAAAAAAAAATATTGAGCAGGCTTTAATACATGGACAAATCTCAAGAGGCACCCTGCAATTACACCAAAAAAACAGCATGGTAAAGTACAGTGTCTCCATTCTGTGTGTTTGTCCTATTGTGTTCCCTGTGTCCCCACAACCCCAAAGGTCACATTGGTGATGTGACACGCACTGTGTGTAGTGGGAAGAGACAAAGTCACCCAACACCCTCAGAACATTCCTCCAGTTCATTTCTGTCAATTCTATTCAATTTAATTTGGCACTGCAATGGTTAGGTACGATCATGATCGTTTATCTTCAGTGACCATAATCTAGCGTGTGTACAACTTTAATGTCTCCTAGCAGACCAGGGATTTCAAAGAAGAATCTCAGAACCCTTGGATAACATGCAGGGAAAAATTCTCATTCCACAGGCTCTAGTATTCTGCTACAAGGTATATCTAGATGTAACTTTTCACTGTAGACAGCAGGCTACCATTAGTAAACTCATTGATTGGTAAAGACAAAATGGGTGTTACCCCAATTTGGGTTCTTGATAAGCATGTAAAACTTAGAAAATTAATTTAATTAGCCAACAAAATTCATATGTACCATGTACCCTTACAGGGAAACTGCAGCCTTCTGAAACTGGTTGGAGCTTATGCAATCCATTAAGTGAGTCTGATTCTCTAAAATAGGGGAGAACTGTCAGTGAAAAATAGTGTAAACATTCACCTCAATTATCACTTGAAAAGCATCTGCACGTGATTGACGTATTCAAAGTGATCAGGAATTTGCTTTCCACAAGTTTTGATTATTTTGAGTGAAGACTCCAAATTTTATTTATAAATCAACCTCAACAATTTATTCCTACAATGTTATTTTATTAGTTCAAGATGCCACTGTGAATTCAACAACTGTGCCACGTCTATTTATATCTGTTCTCAAAGATGCAGGTGCCATTTTGGATGCCACAGATTAATTATTTGATACTGACACCTGTATAAAAAGCATATTATATGCTGCTGTGATCCTGCTTGCTATGATGTAAACTATTTTTATGTTAGGAACATGGTATTTATACCGTGCAGATTATATTCTCCTAGATGGACCTGGTGATACTATTTCACTCACGGGACCTCCTATGTGTTGTATTCCTTATCACCTATGAGAATACTGTGTATGTTTACTGTCTAAACACATTTTAATAGGACTGATTAGGAAATAGATTCATGACAAGCGTGTATTATGTGAAAATATTCTTTACATACCACCTATCAGTGTCTTTGTCATTTTGCCAATTATTTTATGCAATATTTTACCAAATGGGTGATACTTTTTTTAGGTGGAACAAACACCAGTGAATACTAAATACCAGACAAGGCAATCAAGACAGTGATGCCTGTTTCTGCCAAGAAAATGTTACCATAGATGCTTTGAATATATTGTGTCTACATTTTTATACAAGTGTATGTATAAAATCACACGGCAAAGATCAGTTTGTACCAATAAAGTGTTATTCACATCCAAATGTCTAAACTTCTGCACACATCTTTCTAAACTGTGTTATTGGAGCATTGAGGTACCAGGCTTATCCAAATGGTTGCATTATAAAGTACAAACTTGTACAGTGTAGAGCAGGTGTTGGAGCATATAACCAGTGCCAAATAGTGATGCCCCACATTCAGATAAAAACACACTTTTAAGTTAAGCAAGGAAGGGGCAGACATTTCAGACAGTGTTTTGCTTCTGTCTTTGCTTTTCTGTTCCCATAATGACCTCACCTACTTTTACCTTTATGAACTGTTTAATTTATTAGCATATATTTCAATTACTTTCCTGCATGAACTCACAAAATTTAAATAACAAAGATGTTGGCACCCTCAGTTATTTGAAAATTCCAATTACAGTGGTCCCATACTAGCTGTGGTGCCAATTGCTCCAAACCAACATACATTCAGCTACTGCATGTGTGTGTATGTATGTATATGACAGGACTAATGACTATATCTGAAATGTATAAGCCATGACCAAGCAGGCCAGTCTTATTCCTTTATTACATTGCTCCCTTTACTGAAGATTATTTATATAAAGAAGACTGTTTTTGAGTAGGCTGATAAAAATAGTTTAATGTCAGATATTTTGTACAAGACAGCAGCACACAAAATACCAGGGAGCTGAGTTGTTAGTGGCGTAATTTAATATCCCATTTGTCTTTCAGCAGCCAGCTCATCTTCAAAGACATAGCAGACAGGAGATGAGTCTAGTTACTTGTAGGAAAGCAGTCAGCAGATGTTGAAGGATGTGACTCACTACATGTGTCTCTGCTGAATCAAATATATGATGAGGGCATCAAGGACCTCACAAGTGACACCAAATTTAACAGTACGGAATAGGGGTATGTAAGTTGCTGTATACAGTGTATGTATATATATATATATATATATATTTTTTTTTTATTTTTTATTTTTTAAGTAGAACATCAGCACCATGTTTTCTAAATTTTGGAGTTAGGAAGGTTTTCTATGTCAATCAAGCATTTATTTCTCTTTGTGCCTTTATTTAAGGAGTATTCCCTTGTTAAAAGGGTGCCAGTGGTTTACATGCAACCCAGGGTTCAATATATAATCATACTCCTCTCCTTTATATAGATAAAAAGGGCAGTATGGTTGCTCAGTGGTTAGCACTCTGGCCATTGCAGCGCTAGGTCCCAGGTTCAAATCTTGACCAGGACACCATCTCCATGGATTTTGCAGGTTTACGCGTGTTTGCGTTTCCGGGTTTGCCTTGGGTACTTCGATTTCCTCCCACATTCCAAACACATGCAGTTAGATTAATTGGCTCCCCCCATAATTTACCTTAGACTGTAATAAAGACTTATGACTATGGTAGGGACATTAGATTATGAGCTCCTTTGAGGGACAGCTGGTGACATGACTATGGACCTTGTACAGTACTGCATAATATGTCGGTGCTATATAAGTACTGGATAATAATAAAAAAATTATTTTTTAGTAATAGTTATTCAAATAAATGGACTTGTTTTAAAAGAAGCACACTTTATTGCTCATTACACACTGACTATGACTGTTAATAATCATTAAAGGTAAATTTGGAAAGGGATGTAATACCAGACACTGCATGTTTCACAGACTTCAGTACATTGTTTTGTCTAAGCATCACAAATATTCCACTTAATTCAGTACTTCCACATTATTGACTTTTACAGTTTATAATGCTTATCCCATATGACCTCCAGGAGGCTGATTCACACATTGATTGCTCTGACCTCTGTTCCATGCAGCACGGAATGACCTCACTCTAGACAGCACTGTGATTTCAGCTTGTATTGTTCTACGCAATGTGTTACACAATCTGCTTTTGCCTACATGTGTATTTTTGTTAGGGGGGAGTTTAAATTCTGGTAACAAGAATTCACATTTTAACAGTTCTTACTGTACAAAATATTCTAATATTTCCCAAACCAGGCCTGTTTGCTACGCAGGACCTGTCCATCACGTGCTCCAAGAACTACAGAGCGAGAGGCAGCTCTGGAAGAAACCACTTCTGGGTAAAGGACATCATCTCTTTACTGGCGATGCCACTTTTCACCTGGATAAAAACTGGGCTTATGGGCAATTTATTACTAATAACTTTGTGTTTTATAAATACAAATTAATAAATATAACAATAACTTCCTAATATTATCATTAGAGGCAAATGTCATTTTTACCAACCAGGTGACAACCCTATTCCTTACATTCAGGATGTTTCAAGCTTTGTTCCACCATGAACAACAATAAGACAAAACCTGCTGATTAATATTGGCAGCTTAATGATATATATATTTAATTATCAATGATGGTTTTTATTAACTGTTATTATTACTATGCCCAATATTCAAACTAAACCTTTGGAAGAACAAGCCGGTGAAAGTTCTATTCTGTGTACATAGATTTATTCTTCTGTGCAGCTTCTAAACATAATTATTCAAGCATTTGCCAAAGCTATTCAAGAACGTTGCTGCCACACAAAACCTGGACCCTGCTCAAATTACGTTTCCCATTTTTTATATATTCCCTTGGTCACAAAACACTGGGTTTATGGGACAATAGTAACATATGTAAGTCAGGATGCATTTTATACTTACAGAACAGCCTAGATATATGACCTCGTTTACTTTAAACCTGTTCTGATTTCATAGATATACTCATTTCTCCCAAGGCAGATTTTGTGGTTGAGTAGAATGATTTGCACACAGCATGTGCCTACAGATGTGCTGTGTGAATCACTGTGCCAGGTGCTGTGGGGATTTATGCGTCTATAGCAACAATGCAATGCTTTGCTTTTCTTTTATGTAGCACATCCAGTGGAAGTACTAAAGTGTTAGATTTTGTATATATATAAGGTGTGTGCTAGCCACTGATCCAACCATGCATCAATTTAACATACATGGGAGGTGTGCCAGGAAAAACAAAATCTTAGCTTAGTTTTTGAGCAAGACTACAGCTGCCATTGAACATTAAGGAAAGACAAGACATTCTAAACAATTAGCTGTGAACTGATGGATTTATAATTAAGTTACCTGGTAAGGATAGCAAACCAAGGAGAAAAACCTCATACCAACTGTAAAGCATGCTGGTGAATGGTTACAGTTTGAGGTTGCTCTTATGCTCCAGGGCCTAGTCAACACTCATTGAGTAAACTTTGAATTTTGCATCATATCAGAGTGAAAGGCCATCTTATTACAAGTTGAACCAGAACTGGAGGTAAAGCGTGCTAGAAAATAGCTCTATAGGAAAAAATTGAGGCCCAATAAAAATCCTAATTTAGTTCCCAACGCAATGTAGTGGGTGGATTAGAGATAGACAGTTTATGCAAGAAACCCCACAAATATCTTGCAACTGAAGGAATTTTGCATGGAGTGCTTAAGACTGATGAGCAGTTTTGCAAAATGCCTAAAAAAGGATTTTCTGCTAAAGAGGCAAGACAGCTTCTGAGGCCAAGGTTGTACTTACTTTTTCCATAAATCACCATCTATTATAATGTTTGTTTAAAAAGATCAGAGGTCGGCAAACTCTGGTCTTTTAGGCCAGATACGGCCTGGCCAGTAGTCTGTTCCGGCCTAACACCCCCTGGCCAATCCGGCCCAATTTCCGGCGTATCGGCCAGGGGGCGTTAGAAACTACCGAAGCTGCCTCCTTGCTGCGTGTCCCCTATTTATCGCAGCTGGCGTTGATACCGGCGTTGATTTCACCGTTGCGGTAAATAGGGAACACTCCCTGAAGGGAAATCCCTCTCCTCTGCAATGGATACGAAGGGGAGGGATTTCACTTCAGGGGGTGTTCCCTGGTGGTGGGCGGAGCCATTCGGATGGGGCTCATAGTCTGACCTAGTGTGCCCACCCCTGAAATGGCCTAGTGGCCATAAAAGTTTTCTGATCGCTGAAATAGATGATTGAAACATAAATGGTAAACAAAGCTAATGTTTGACTGTTAAAATATGGTTAAAAAAAAGTCAACCATTTCTATTGGATGTGCTTACTTTTTTATATTGTGGCATTTCTTGTTGACCAAATATCAGGTCAGAAGACCAAAAGACAGACAGACCTCTGTTCACAAAAGAATAATGCATGGTATCATGTTTGTTGATTTTAACACTCCATGTATTTTATTCAATAAAGTCATTACCACATATATATGATACCTAATCCTACACATTCACTATGTTATTGCTTTGTGAAAGTGTGTTAAATGTAAAGTCAATTCACAAAGGTTTATCACACATGTTTTCACTCCATAAAATACTGCTTTCAAAAGTTTCAAATGCTAAATGTAGATGGAAAACTGAATCCCACATTATTATGATATTTCTGTGAATTGAACAGGTTTTGTAGTTTATAGCATTATAGGGCATTCATTAGTTTCATTCTATCCATTCCTTGCAGGAAGGAGAGTTGGTGTAAAGGAGTCATTAGAGACTAATAGTTATCTGAAACAGGTCTTTAGAAGTATATGACTGCAAAGGGCTTTGCACAGGAAGCAGCACCTAATGGTACCATTATCAGGGCAAACCATACGCTTTCTATCTGCCATTACAGCCCAGAATCAGGCTGCACACACACACACAGCCAGCTTTACTAATTATTGCCTATAATCACCCCCGATTGATCGATGGCAATCAAATGTATAGGAAACATCTGAGTGTAGGATGTAGGAGCTATTACTTGCTAAAAATAGAACATTCTTCCAAATATGTGACACTGAGCACAACTACATCTGCAATGATTACTAGGGTTTACTCATGGGCCGATCACAGGCTATGACTGCTATAATAAAAATCACCCACGTGTGCGACAAAAGAACAGAGCTTAGCAATGGACCTGTCCTACACTTGTATGACAGAGGAGAACAATTCACATGCAGAGCTGAAGTCCAGTTTCTGAGTTTAGCAGAAGAAACATAAATTACATTTCTCAGTCCAAGAA